>NW_027185798.1:49571128-49656735 GCF_028583685.1 Petaurus breviceps papuanus
CTACCTCTCCTCTCCCCTCTCTTCTTTTCCCTCTCTTTCCTTTCTCTTCTACCCCCACTCTGTCTCTCTGTTTCTCTGTCTCTCTTTGTCTCTGTCTGTCTCTCTCTCTTCCCTTGCTACCTACCTCCCCTCTCCCCCTCTCTTCTTTTTCCTTTCTTTCCTTTCTCTCTGCTCCCCCTCACTCGGTCTCTGAAAGAAAAGAGGTCCCGTCTCAATTTTAAGATTCTCTGCCTTTTAAAAATGAGATCCACCTGGCAGTTAGTAAAATACAATCAAGGTTAGCTAGAGATGGTCTCCACATGATTCTTCTAAATCATGAATGACAGGGAAAGGAAGGTTCCATCATTTGTGCCGGGGGGGGGATTACACCCATGAGCCACAACAGTGGCAGACTCTACATTTGTTCTATATTAAACATGATGAAATACACTTGTCTGAGACCAACCATATATTTTTATATGAAGAGAAAATAAGAATAAAAAAAAAAACATAACCGGGGAACAAATCATGATGATTTGCTTAACACAGCAAATGGGAATTGAAGAGGAGAGGAGAATTGAAGACATTAGCTTCATGGGCCTTCTCTCAATTCCTAACAAACATCGTCCAGGTTCTCTGTTTCATCCAGTAGGAGCCCAAGGCCAGCAAGGCCACCTTCTACCCTCAGATCCCAGTTCCAGTCCCTGGTGTCTTACTGGGTTTTCAGCACCACATCAACCCCCCACATCTTCTGCTCCATTCCAGCTTCCTGGACTCTTTCAGAACTTCTTTCCAGGCTGAGTCAGTTTGTCACATAGTCTCCTGATCTTGGCTAGGCAGCTCAGAAAAAGCTTCAGGGCCCCAAGAATTCATCTACTCTTTCTTCTCCTGACACAGGGCATGTTATGATAACATATATGCTAGCTTAATATAATGATACAATAAAATATCATACAGATCAAAATGAGGGGCCAAATTGTGTAGTATAGAAACCTGAGATCAGTGCAAAGCGTAGACTTTATATAATGTATATTCTGTGGTTGTACATCACCATCATTACAATAGTAAGAGATTTATATGTTACCTACTATGTGCCAAGCACTTTACAAATATTATCTCATTTGATCCTTACAGGTTTAGGAAATAAGTGCTATTATTATCCCCATTTTACAGTTGAGGAAACTGAGGAAATAGAGGTTATATAACTTGCCCAAGGTCAGACATTTAACTTCAGTTCTTCCTGACTCCAGGACCAGTGTTCTATTCACTGGTCTCCTTGGCTACTTCATAGTTCAATGAGTCAAAGAAGAGAGGGAGTTATGTTCATAGTAGCATGTATCTAGAGCAAGAAGTGGCAACAGAATTATTGTTTGAGAGCCATAATTTTACAGATGAGGAAACAGGAAAGTAAAATGACTAACCCAAAGTCATACAGGTTCCAAGTAGCAGAGGCAGTTTCTGATCCAGAGCTCTGGGCTTCCAAATTGAACACTTCGCAATGACCCCATCATAGCTGGTATAGCCAGGGAAGCTTATCTGCCCATAATGTTGACATATAGTAGGTGTTTAAGAAATACTTGTTGACTGACAGTATGGATATCCAATTTTGTCTTATCTAATTAATTAAATTGAGTATTTAGATTTTCTGTCTAATTTAAAAATTTCATCAAAATATTGTGTCTGTTACCAGAAATGTAATTGTCAACTTCTTTCATGTTTTTTGATAGCTATATAGAGCTGGTTTGCTCAACTGATGGTTTTCCTTTTGCCTTAAGAATAAAAGAAAATTGATAAGGAAAGAGGCACCCTAGAATGTTTGAAAGTGGCAATCCAAATATACATTTTAGAGCAAAAGCAGAAAGGTGTTTGTTTATTCTGAAGGTTTTTTTTTTTAAAGAATTATCTTTTCTTTTTAATTCAGAAGTACTATAACCCAAGAAAATGTTATTTGTAAATCAAACAAACCTATTTCTGCCACCTCCAAAACTAATTTTTTTATTGACTACACCATCATCTAAATATTGGGAACATAATTATAAAAGTGAAGGAATTATTTCTCCCTGAAAGGATGAACTGGGGGAAATAGGACAATGGAGGCTTAATGTTTAAGATTCATTGCAGACAAATGAGAAATCTGAGCTGTGAAAGAATGCTGGGGAACGTGTTCTGATTTTCAAACATTTCTGATTTCTTTACAAGACTGGATTAGACCTGGGGAAAGTGAGGTTTGCTTTCAGTCTGCGTCGATTGTGCCTCTCATGGTCAGTGCTTGCAAGAAGCCCGTTTCCCGTTCACTTGGCCTTTGTGACAGATTTTTAAAAATGATCCTTTCAGTCCCTTCCTAATCATCCTTTGGATTGGTGGAGGGCTGATTTTTCACTTTAAAAGCTCATTCAAAGTTTGCCAAGAATCATCGCCGTGCTGGTCCATGCATGCTTTGCAAGGTTCGCCTTTTATATACTGCTGATGTACTGTCAAAAAAGAAATAGAGCTGACAGAGGGTGAGGTTAATATTAGAACAACATCCACGCAGCATGCTTTGAAGTAGAGAATGCAGCCTCAGCCACAGGATTATAAAGCACAATAGGATGCAGTTTATTACACTCAGAAGCTCCTCTGAGCCTTGCAAATGCTGTTCTTCCTCAACATCTGGCAATCAGGGGCATGTTGTAATTATACATTTAAAAAAAATGAATGAGGATTAAAATGGATGTGTTTTTCATTATTATTAAATATTTAGAAGGAGATCCTGAGCAGGAAATCTTGGATCCCATGAGTTGCCGTTATTTCAGTGAATCTTAAAGGTTCAGCTTTGGAGAGGACCATCTCAGGGGTCATCTTGTCCAAACTGTGGCTAGGCAGGAATTCTCTCTACAATTCTAAATTCTCTTTATGTTTCTAAAAAGGAGTCATCTGGGTAGTGTTTGAACTTTCCTTTGCTAAGGAATTCACTCCTGCCCAAGGCAATTTATTCCACTTTTGGATAATTTAAATTATTTCGAATTTTTTTCCTTATACTGAGGAATATATATATATATGTATATGTATGTATATATGTATATCTAGATTTATCTATATATATGCCTTTCTTTGTTGTTCTATCCATTACCCCTATGAAGCCTTATAAAATAAGGATATGTGTTTCTTCTTCATAAGTCCTGAAAATTCTTTTTTTTTTTTTTTAAAGCAATCGGGGTTAAGTAACTTGCTCAAGGTTACACAGCCAGGTGTTTCTGGGTGGGTGCTAAGTGTCTGAGCCCGGGATTCGATCTCCATGTCTTCTCAACACTGGAGCCAGTGCTCTTACTCGCTGTGCTACCTGGCCGCCCCAGTCCTGAAAATTCTTGAAAGTAGGAGTCATCATGTTCTGTCTTTATTCTCTTCTACAATCTAAATCATCCCAATTTTTGTAATTGATTCTGATATGGCATAATTCTGAATGCCCATGCCATTCAGAGTAACCTTAGTTTCTTTTCCCATGAGCTGAATAAAAAACTCATTGAAAGGTCCTTATGTCATTCAATGCTAGGCAGGTCTTGTGCTTTCCATGAGTGGAATGGGCAACCTCAGAAATAGTAGCTTCCCCTTCATGAGAGATCTCCCATCTTCATGTTTTTACATTAACTTTCCCCATGCCTGCCTCTTCCCCCATTTCTGCTGGTTAGTTTCCTTGGATTTCTTATGGCTCAACTGCAATCCCACCTTCTGTAGGCTTTTTCTGGTCTCCCAACCCCAGCTACTAATTCATTCCCATCATAGATGACTTTTTATCTGTATATATCTTCTATATATCCTCTTCTTAAAACCAAATCATTGGCTCCCATTGTTTGGTCAACAATTGGTCCCAGATCAATCTCTACTTGGTCATTGTTCAGGTCGTTATTGGCTAAGATTGGCCGAAAACCCTGAGAGTCTTTTCTTCCCAGATTGATTTTTTTTTAGTTAAAGAGGTCTCATTTCTTACGTAGCTTTTACGAATGGACATTGCCTCAGTCAAACTGAGACCTGTTAAAGACCTTAGCTTAAAAAGGCCAGGGTCTCCCACTGCATCCAGGGCCATCTCCAGTGGTTCTACTCTACCTGGCCACTAGACCCAGATGACTCCAGAGGAGAAAGTGAGGCTGGTGACTTAGCATAGCCCTCCCTCACTTAAATCCTATTCACTTGCATGTCATGGCATCACCTTCCTGATGTCACGGTCTTCTTAAGAACATATTGTTATTCACATACTGTCTCCTCCATTAGAATGCAAACTTATTGAGGGCAAGGACTGTTATTGTTTTCAAAGTATCACCTGTCAAGCATTACAGAGTTCATTCTAAGATAGACAAAATTAGGCTGCATTTGCATGTTTGTTTATTTCTCTCAAAGCTGGAGGATCATGCACATAGAGATATGCATGGAAGTTCATTATGAAAATGAGCCCAAGGAAGGATAGACAAAGGGGA
Organism: Petaurus breviceps papuanus; assembly: GCF_028583685.1. Taxonomy (NCBI): domain Eukaryota; kingdom Metazoa; phylum Chordata; class Mammalia; order Diprotodontia; family Petauridae; genus Petaurus; species Petaurus breviceps. Next base: position 49,575,556 of record NW_027185798.1, read on the forward strand.
CCTTATAATTTTAGAGCAATTCCTCCTTCCTTCTCAACTCAGGATATCTGTGTCAGTCAAAATTATAGTCTCCCTATGTGTTAACCATAATATGAGAAAGGAATTTTCTTAATAGGGTAGGTTGTAAATGTAGTAAGATAAGAGAAGTGTCCAAGTGTCAATTGAAATTACAGTTCCAATATGTCTGTATTTCTTCTGTCATTAATTTGACGTAAAATAACATAACAAAACATGTGTCCATAAAATACTGAGATAAGATAAATGCCATTGTTCAAGGTAGTGTCCAATTCAAGGCACCTTGTCCTTGTCAGTCATAAACAGAAGAAGGCTACTGGTCAGTTTCATCTGGCCTTATAGTTGCTGACACAGGAAGGGGCATTTTGGGTTCACTCAGAGGTCAAAGCAAAGCATGTCTGATATGCCAGAGTATGTGCCAGATATTTTTCTGCTGATTAGCCAATCCAGGTTTTAGGCCTTTCTCAGGTCTTGGGGGGCTCAAAGTAATCTCAAAGGATCCTCACCCTGGAGGTTAGCATAATACCTGGCACATCGTAAGGGCTTTATGATATGTGTTAATTGTTGATTGATTTACAATTAGAAACTAGTCCAAGTAAAAATTGAGATTCTAGGAATTCAGGGAGTTATTGGCAAAATGTGCCCCAACCTAAAGCACTTATTACAGTTCCTTGCACATAGTAGGTGCTATATAAATTATTATTCCCTTCTCTTCCTGTTCCCTAATATACAAAAAGTTCCTTGGTGATATTACTAGTATATGGGCTATTGTTAATTTTATGTGTGTAGACAGCCTCTGAAAGCATTGGTGTTATTGCTATAGGATATTTCAATTAATTTAAATTATTACAACTTCATACCGAAAGAAAAGTAGCTGAAAACAAGGCTGTTAATTAAAATGAATGAAAACTAATAGGGTCATCTGGTACTACAACCAATTGAGAGGTTAACATCAGATTACACTCTCATTAAGAATGTAGTTTTAAAGTGAATGGGAACTCTGACAGTCTAAAGAAGACCCCAATTTTTAAAATAGGAAGGATTGTATCTGTTACTAATGACCATTTCTGAGGTTTAAATGGGAATGAATGAGAACACATTCGTTAAGCATTTACTCTGTTCCAGGCACTGTGCTGAGCATTGCAAATCCAAAAGTGGGATGGTCTCTGCTGCAAAGAAGTTTTCATTGTAATAGTAAAAGACAACATATTTAGGCTCCAGAAGGGAGGGTGAGGCTTAGTGATTTGATCTCTAGGCTATTTCCCCATGCATAGAATCATCTCCCTTCTTGTCTCTGCCTCTGGACTTCCCTGGCTTCAAAGTCTCAGCTAAAATCCCACTTTCTGAAAGAAGCCTTTCCTGGTGTCCCTTAATGCCAGTCCCTTCTCTCTGGTGGTTATATGCAATTTATCGAAACTCTGTCTTGTCTGCACATAGTTGTTTGCAGATTGTTTCCCCCATTAGAGTCTGAGCTCCTTAAGAGCAGGGACTATTTTTACCTATTTTTCCTCAGGGTTTAGCATAATGCCTGGAACATAGTAGGTACTTAATTTTTGTTGACTGACATATAACAGCTAATTGGTGCATTCTTTCCAGGAACAATCATAATTTTTAGATTTTAGTCTGTAGAGAAAATTTGTCTTGGAAAGTAGCAGCAGCGATAGAAACAGTATGGATACACACTTGTATACTTGTCCTAAATATATTTTTAATATTTCTTGTGATATTTCATTCTTCTTAAGTAACTTGTGATGCTTTAACAAACATGTTGGAAAATGGCATAATCTGTTCATTCAGAAAGTATTTGAATGATTCACATTTTGAAAATTCGATGGAGCTTTATATCATCTTTCTGTATTTTTTTTGCATTTTATTGGCTTCACTGAATTTTGAAAGTATATGTATTATGGTCTCTCAGGCACATTATGCAGCATGAGTATAATTTGACTTGTTTTCTATTTAATTGCATGTTTTATTCTATACACACTTCACCGCGGTCCTGAGACTATTTTGTCCATGTTTAGTGACATCATGAGTAATACCAACTGTACATAGGTGTCAGCTGGAAATAAAGGACTAATTGTATTTATAAGTCATCACAAGTTATTAGAAGCAGTGTATTTATAGTGAATAAATACTCAGCCTTGGAGCCGGAAGACTTTATTTAAAGACTTCTCTCCAACCTATAGTAGCTGTATGACCAAGCAATTTAGTAACTTACCCTTTCAGTGTCCCAGTGAATTAAGTATAAAATATAGATAATTGTTGATCTGCATTGATGAAAAGGATTTCCACACTGGGAGTTCCCTATAGGTGTAAACTCATAGGACAACAGCTTATATTTAAATAATCCTTTAGAGTTTGCTATCTGCTTCATAGAAATTATTTCATATCATAGGAACATAGATTTAGAACTAGGACATTAGAGATCATCTATCCCAATACCCTAATTTTGCATATGAGAAAGTGGGGCCCCAGAAATACTTATTTCAAAGTCAGGTAAGTAACAAATAGCAGATCCGGGATTCAGGTTCTCTTACTTCAAGTCTAGTATTCTAAGCACTGTATCACACTGCTTCTTCATAGTAGTGATTAACACAGTGCTTGGCACGCAGGTACTTAATTAATGTTCATTAACTATTGACTGGGGCAGCTAGAATGCTGGGCCTGGAGTCACTGAGTTCAAATATGGCCTCAGACACTAGTTATGTGACCCTGGGCAAGTCATTTTAAGTTGTTTGCCTCAGTTACCTCATCTGTAAAATGAGCTGGAAAAGGAAATGGCAAACCACTTGAACATCTTTGCCAAGAAAACCCCAAATAGGGTAACAGAATCAGACATGACTGAAAAATAACAGCAACTGTATTGACTATTAACAACCCTATGAAGTAGCTGTTATAGGTATTATCCCCTTTTGTCAAATGGGGAAACTGAGGTTCGGAAAGATCGAGCAGGGAAATGAGTGGTAGAGGCAATATCTGATCTTGACCCAAAGCCCTGTATTGTATCTGTATACCGTACTTCCTGCATAATCAACCGGTTTTCTTGTTTTCAGAATATAACACAGTTGACATTGTTTTCACAGCATTTTGGAAGCTGAAAAATAACATCACCCAACATTCTCTACATGCTCCTGTCACTTCCTAGCATGCTCTGTTCATTTTATATGCATCCACCTTGGTTTTGTCACGGTTTTCCTCATTATTTCCATTCATCCACCTGGTGTGTTCCTGGCAATAAAGTCTCAGTCTGTTAACACAGAAGGGGTTTGGGGGGAGGTCTTAGACTAGGATCCACAGATATGTTTGGCCTTCACAAACTTCTTAACGAAATGACAAATTTCCTACATTTGCAATGGAAGTCATGAAGCAGATTTATTCTAATTTCAAAAGCCTCATCGGATTGTTCTACTATTAAGATAGCACAATCCGTTTTGGGCAAATAGGAGTCACAGTGCACAGAGTGCTGAGTCTAGACCTAAGTTCAATTCTTGCCGTAGATACTTACTAGCTGTGTGCTCATGGGCAAGTCACTTAACCTCTTTCTCTATCAATTTCTTTATCTGTACAATGCAGGGTGGATGTGGGTGGGCAATTATAGCTTGCAATTACCATTGTTATAGGAAGACTGAATGAGATAATAATATGTAAATCAATTTGTAAACCATAAAGTAGCATGTAAATGGTAGCTGTTATTATTAATCAATTGTAATTTATGGGAAGGTCAAAACTTGGGTAACCTATGAACAAATTCTGAGTTGTGCTGCAGCAGACAGCTTCTTTCTCCTTAGGCTTTAACCCCAAGATGTTCCCCAGGACTCTCTGCTCCTAAGGAATCTTTATGCCAGAAGCCTTTGCTCACTCAACTCAGATCAGCAAGCATGAATGCCTACTGAATTCAGCCTCTGTCCAAGTACAGGAGATTCAGAGACAAAAATGAAAGTATTTCTGCTCCACCTTTCGGAATCATATTCTTTTATGGGAAAGAACACAGACTTGGATAAATGAAAACAAAAGGGCAGATAGGTAACACAATGGATAGAGTGCTAGGCCTGATGACAAGAAGACTCATCTTTCTCGGTTCAAATCTGACCAAATCATTTAATCCTGATTGCCTCAGTTTCCTCATCTGTTAAATCAATTGGAGAAGGAAATGGCAAACTACAACAATATTTTTGCCAAGAAAAACCCAAATAGGGTCTTGTAGGGTCTTCTGAACAACAGCAACAACAATGTAAAAGATAGACACAAACTAACTTCAAGTGGGATCACTAAAAGCTGGAGAATGGAGGAAAGACTTCTTATAAGAAGTGATACTTGAACCTTGCCTTGACTAGAGCAGGGAAGCTGAGGGGAGAAAGGAAGGCATTACAGGGTTGGGGGAGAGCATATCTAAAATGCTGAGGCAGGAGATGTCGTCATGGAATAGGCTCTATCATGTAGGACAGGGTAGCTGCAACATAGCTTGTGAAGGTACCATTTTATCATAAAATCGCCCTTAGCAACTTTACACTTCCCTTCTGCAAATCATCTAAGAACTTTCAGCAATGTGAGCCAGAATCATTCTTATAGATTGGTGCAAGGGATATATGGTATTGAATAGAAGAATAAACCATATTATTATCCTTATATATATGGTAGGATTGAAGAACCAGAGAACAACTCACATGGTCCTTTGGTGTCTATACTATTAAGAAAATGTGAGGAAAGCCCCCCAAACCTTGGGCAGACCCCATGTGATGGATTTACAAGACATGGCCAAGAGTCTCATAGGAAGAATGGGCATCTGTGTCACTAGATAGATAATCTATGTCAGGTCCATTGAAGTATTAGGATATTAGAATATAGATTTTTCTCATTTTTTTGGGGCCTTGCCAAGGAATCCTTTTCAATGGATTTGAAAGAATCTATCCATTTAGAAGATGAAGTGGCCATGTTTTGAGTAGGCCCATATTTGTATACTCAAGGGCAACTCGTACTCAAGTAATGGTTAAGAGCAGAATCCACCCAAAGGTTTTGAGGAAATGCAAAAGGTAAGAAAATATTTTCTTCAAAATTCAAGTTATTAATGATTTTTTTCTAGAAAAAACAAGAGGAAATAATAAAGCATATGCATTCCATTTGGGCACATGATGTATTTCCAACTTGAATGGGCACTTTCATCCTATCTGCAGCATGTCTCCAAATTAATTTTGGTGGAGCATTTAAGTTTGAAAGAGAGAAATTCAGTAGTGGGGGCAGGAATTGTGGTATCTCACTAATCACTGCCTTATGCAACTGCTTTTCCTACCCAGAATGAAACTACTTGATGAGAAAAGTTTATAATACTAATGCCAAGTGTAGAGCTCACATCTCCCCAAAGGAATTCATTAATCATCGTTGAAGTACAAGAACAAACAGGAATCACGTCTCGTGCCAAGTTTTCCCAATAACATTTCTGAAAGGCAAAGACGTATTTTTTTTAATCTTAATTTGAAAATGTTCTCGTTCAGCATCTGTGTATTGTGTTAGTTGTATGTAACTGAAATGTGTGTTGCAAATGCCCCATGGAATACACATTGGAAGCCTATTTTACTTTTTGTCACATCCAGTTCACACTCATCAGTTGTCACTTAATAATGATTTATAAACTTTTATTCTGTGTCAGACACTGTGCTAAACACTGGGGATAAAAAAAAAAAGATATTCCTTGCCCCCTGCCCTTGAGGAGCTTCCAGTCTAACTGGGGAAGACAGCATGCATAAAGATCTAAAAAGGGTCCAGGAAGAAGGAAAGCACTTACTAAAGGGGCATGATGGATTCCAATCCAAGGAGAGAGTTGGGAGGAAATGAAGAGTTGGCTGGCTTGAAAACTCTCCTTTGGGAGGAGTTCTTTGCTCCATCATCCAGCTCTCCAATCAGGATGCAGTCCTTACAGAATGATGAATTTCCTGCTGATGAGGAATTTCCTTTTTTGAGCATGATGGAGCCTAGTCTAAGGAGTGCAACTGGTGGGAAGTTATCTAATTGGGGTAATTGATTTAGAAGTGGAAGGGACTTAAGAAGTCATAGAATCCAAACTCCTCCTTTTACAGGTGAGTAAACTGAGGCTGAGAGAAATTAAGTGATGTGTACAGGGTCACGTGGCAGATTTTGAACTTAAGGTTTTCTGACTTCCAAGCTTAGTGTTCTACCCACTATACCACCTAGCTACATGAACAATAGGATAATTTGGATGCTGAACTCTGAAAGACATGCTATTTTTCCATAATCACTTAGTGAGGGAATTAAGCAGGAAGTCAGTCATCTGAGCCATGGACATCTCATTATCATGGACTGTTTACTATCCCCTTTATACTATCCATTTCTGTTTTTATTTACTATCAATCCTGAGCCTTTTATCCCCGTATAAAGTCTCATCTTCCTGAATTCATTTCTGTCCTCAGATACTAACTAGCTGTGTGACCCTGGGCAGGTCACTTAACCGGTTTGTCTCAGTTTCCTCATCCGTAAATGAGCTAGAGTTGGAAATGACAAACCACTCTAGTATCTTTGCCAAGAAAACCCCAAATGAGGTCACAAAAAGTTGAACGCAAAAGAATAGTAGCAACAACAAAATATATGTGTGTGCATATTTATACGCATTTATGCACATACACATGTATATTTCTATGAATTTGCTAATAAAATACTATTTACTAATAGGCAGTATTTAGGTTATTAAAATAATACTTAAGTGATGGGACATGATAAGCAGAGAAGGAGAAACTAAATACAGAATGATTATGTATAAGCATAAACTGAAATTCTGAAAAAAAAGTGGGTTTTTTTCTTAATTCTTATGTGTAAGTAAAGTGAACCCCCCCAGTCTACCCTTGTTTTTGATGCTATCTGCTAAAAAGTAGCCAGGATTCACAAAGGAATCTGCAGGGAATTCTGGGAGGTTGCATATCTCTTACTTGTCCTCATTAGAAAACTTTTTCTTCATCATTTGTTTTCATGTCCATTTCTGTGTTTCTCTAGGTCATACTGTTATAGAAACACTCTTCAAAGCTAAAAATGGAACAGTGAATTGTGAGGGCAGGTGCTTTGAAGATGCAGCTTTGGGATTTGGGAAAACAACAGGAGACAGACAAACTTGGCGCGTACCAGCCAGAAATGGGGTGGCTGTTTTTGAGCGAGGATGTCATGTAACCTGAAAGGAAAAGAGGTAGAGTTACAAACAATAGCATGTTCTAAAAAGAGACATGTTTATTAGAATCTCAAGGACAAAGGTCCATATGTACTAGGGATGAAAGGAATAGGGGTTGCGACTCAGTTTTTAGAGTCACTGAACTATACCACTGTCCTTTTACAGATCAATCTCCCTTTGTACAAATAGGACAAATTTGTACTTATGCATTTTATAAAGCAAGTATAAATTTAATCTGATGTCTCCCTAAGGAAGCCATTAGGGTATAGTTCACAGAAATAGAATAAAAACATTTTCAAAGAACCTTTCTGGCTCAGGCAAAACTACACATTTCATTAAAATAAAAACTACATGTTTTTAAACTACATGTTTCTAATGAGATCTAACACTTAGAACCTAGGTATTCCATTTATTGAGTCTATGGACAGTTTCCAACCACTTTCTGGTGCTTGAAATGCCTTTAACAATGCACATTTCTGGAGGCTAATGAACACATTAACAAATTCAAATTAAGATGCAAATAATGGGTAGATCATTCCCAGAATGCCAGTTTTAGTAGGGACCTAGGTAGGGAAGAGTAGAATGACAGAGAAGAAAGGGGGGCTGAAAGAGAAGGCTGTCATGCCAGACAGTATCTTCCCTCAAGGTTGAGCTCACCTAACCACCTCTTCTATAAACTCTTCCCTTATTCCCCTAACTGAAAGTATATTCTCTTTTCAGGTATTTCTAGAGCATTTAGAAGCTCTGCATCACTCTTTCTAGTTTTATATTTATTTACAAGTGAGGTGCAGCAAATTTAGAGACATCTTACACCAAATGTTCATGTGGATTCTTTTTGCCCAACCTGTGGGTGGAGTTTTCTGAGACCCTTTTGGTCTAATCAGCCACAGTAGGACTCACTGTATCCCGACTCCAACATAGTGATGTTATTTTGGTCCTGTTCCAGACAACTAATTAACCTACCAATTTATTTATAAGTAACTTGAGTACCAGAGCTCATTGGTATGGGAATCTCTCCTCATTGACGGAGGTTAGTGCTAGGTTTGTGAATAAAAGGAGTTTTTGAGAGCCCAGAGCAAGGAGATCTAACTCCCTCTCTCTCCTCCACTTCACACCTCTCCTTAAGTAAACTCCCTGCATTGATTTCTATCAATAAGAAGAGAGTCCCACATTAATGGACTTTGGGACTAATTCAATTCATATGTGTCTCCGCTCCCCAAGACTTATCTTCTCATGAAAAGTAAGCATATTGCTGACAAGGGACTGTGTTATCATTTTTCCTTGGACAGTCAATGTCTTGTACATTGAGAGAACTTAATATTTTATTTAAAAAAAATCACAATACTACTTTTACAAGTCTGATGATATTATTTCAAAGACTCAAAAATACAGTATGACATTTATGATGAGCTAAGCAAGGGTTTTCTCAAGCTTGATGCTACAAAATTAACCTAGAAAAGGACCTTTTGGCCTTGATTTAATGTTTTATTTCTGACATAAACCCAAAAGAGATGTTATACTAAATTTCTTGAGCAACTTCATAATTTCTAACCCTTATTAAAAATGAAATGGCAAAAAGTGGGTTCTAATTTATTATTACTATTGAAGAGACAAAAGACATGGTCTTCAGTGGTTTGGTGAAAAGACTTTTTACTGTATTTAGACTTTTGAGACCCTAGATAAGAATCCTGGCTCCTTTATTTCCTATGTGACATTTGATACCTAACCACTTAGGGTCTGGCACATAGTAGGCATATAATAGATTATTGTTGATTGACACCATTATTATTAAATTCTTTGATATGGAGATAATCTTAGAGGGGAAGCACTAGCTTTAAGAGGGGCCAAGAAAATACTTTAAAAAATCTGATGGTACTATCTAAATGTTAGTAGTTATTGTATTTATTATTATAGTGTCATGGAATCTCTTGAGTTCAAAGGGATCTGAGGAATTATTGAGTGTAGTAGGACAAGGTTCCCCTCTACAATGTTCCTGATGAGCGGTAGGCAGTCTTTGTATGGAAAATTAAAGTGATACAGAACCAGAAGCAGGGCATTTCACTTTGCAATAATAACATTCATAGTAGTCATTATAGTAGTAGTAGTGGTGGTAGGAATAGTAGCAGCAGCAGCAATAGCAGTAGCAGTAACAGCACCAGCAACAACAGCAGCAGCAGCAGCAGCAGCAGCAGCAACAGTAACAGTAGCAGTAGTAGTAGCAGCAGCAGAAGTAGTAGCAGTAACAGCACCAGCAATAGCAGTAGTAGTACTGGTAGTAACAGCAGCAGCAGCAGTAGCAGTATAAAAAGTATAAAATGCAACAGATAGGTTTGAGAATGAGAATGAGGCTAAGGAAAAAACATTCGATCTGGCAATTAAGAGATTGTTCATTACCTTGGAGAGAGTAACTTCAGTAGAAGGGTGAATTTGGAAACAGTTGAGGAGTGAAAGGGAAAGTGAAGGTAGTGAACATAGAAAACTTTGTCGATGATTTTGTACAAAAAAAGGTAGAGAGAAGTGGGATGATAGTTTTGGAGTATAGTAGGGTCTGGTGAGAGGGTTTTTTTGTTTGTTTTCTTTTTAAAGCATATGGAATTTTGGATATGACTGAAGACAGTAGGGAAATAACCAGTAGATAGGTTGAGTTTGAATTTTTGAGAAAGAGAAGGGATGATTGAGGCTGTAATAGAGTAGAAAGAAGGAGGATTTGGGATCAGTTACACAACTAGCAGTGTTGGCCTTGGCCATGATATGTAGGAGTCTAGGATTAAAGATAATAGGAAAAGGCAGCTCATGGAAGTGACCTCAATTTTTACATTAAAGGGAGAGATGAGGTCTCCAGATGAGACAGAGGATTGAAAGAGAGGTTTGGGAGGTTTGAAGGGAAAAGAGAAGGCTTGAAATAGCTGCTTTTGGGACTGAGATGGGGAATCAGCTGGGGCAGAGTAAAAGGACTGCCTTCACTTTAGTGAAGACCCAGGTGAAGTTGGATAAAATATTTATAATGAACTCAGTCCTCCTGCTTATATGACTTCCTTTAGTGCCATTCAACAGTCCATGGGTAGGAGCAGAGGAGGTAGATGGTGGGTAATCTAAAGCTGATGTTTGTCAAGATAAGAGAAATATCCATAGAAATAAGTACATATAAAATATTTACCAAAATAAATATAAAGTAGCAGAGCAAAGATTAGAATCAGATAAAAAGCCAATAAGAAAGACTAGTAAAAGGTTCACACAAATAAACCCTGAATTTTATCTATGCATTCATTATTTATTCACTTCTTTCTCTTTTTTCCTTCCTGGCTGGGTCTTCTCACCTTGTTCAGGTTAGAAGAATAGCAGTCACTCATGGACCCACTTCTAGGCACTTACCATCTTGGTGCTGTACTTAGTGTGGATACCTGACCAGCTTAAACCCAATTATAATTCAGAGCTCATGAACTCAAGTGATCCACCAGCCCCAGCCTCCCTTACTAATAAATATTATGGGTATAAGTCATGATGGCTGACTCTTAAGCCAGAATTATTTAAATAAGTAATTAGAAATAAAAATGGGAAATAGACAATAAAATTATGTTGATACTAACTACAGTAATGCTATTCAGAAATTTATCACATGAAACTAAACAATACAAAAAGACCCAAAAGACCCAGAAACTGCTTTAGTCAGCAGTCACTTACTTGCCAAACAGTAGAAGATGACTGCCAAAGGGAAGATTCTAAACACAAACTGTTTTGTAAAATCTTACCAAAAAAATAAGATGAAAAATTATAAGCAGTATCACTCTTCATAAAGCAGAGCGAAGCAGTGGAGGATAAAAACAATTTAAAGAAAACTGGGTAACATTTCCAACTAAGCAAAATCATCCTCAGGACATTCAAGGAAGAAAATGGAAGGAGGACTAGAAACACAAGAAAAATGGAAAAGATTTGCAAAAATCATTACAACAAATTTTTTTTTCCATCAAGAACAGTGGAAACACTTGGACTTTAACATCGCAGTCCCCAGTGTTATTATGCAAGTAGAAATGGGAACAAAGAGAGCCAAGATGAAAAAGCAGCAGAAAAGATCACGGATACTTAAAGTTGTTGTCCATCCTTCATTTTTGAAGAGGACAGGTGACATCATGGGGGTGATGTCTTGACTTCCATGTGAATTGGATTTAAGTGAGGCAAAGTTGTCAGTCCCACTCTTTCTTCCAGAGTCATCGGGTCTAGTGGCAAGATAAAAGTCTAGATGACTGGTGACAGCCTGGATTTCAGCGGACGGCCTTGGAATGTTTGACGTCTGATGAAATAGTGCATGCTTCATGGTCATAGTAACAAATTGTTCTTATACACTCATTTGGTCCAGGGAAGCCTCACATGCTTGGGGTAGAAATCCCTCTAACTCACTGATGGGTTTGAGATCTATTGGTTTACCCTCAACCTGGCTTGGTCCATCTGCTGAAATGGTTTGCCAAGATGTATCCACTGAATATGCTATAGATTCTTGGAGCCACAGGTGAGAGTTGGGTGACAGGTGGACACCAAAGATGGATGCAAGTCTCTGCAACTGTTCACCCTAGAGGTGCTGGTCTTACCTAAATACTCTGAATACCCCATACTTAGAATATATCCGTGCTGAAAGCAGCACAGTTGGGAGACTGTTGAGGAACTGAATCACAGGGTATCTGAAAACAGGGACAATAGCAAAGATGTAGAAAATAATCAGACTTTATTAAAACTGAAAAAAAGGTGAATGTCAATAACTATCAAGCAACAACTCAGTCTGTCCATGAAAAGGCATCCTTAATGATGGAATTAAAAGGGAGTAAATAGGTTTATACTAATGATAATCAATAATAAATGGTCTGTGTCTTAGCCATTTTATGAATATCTAAAAGATGTAGAGAATATAACATTTCTGTCCTTTTCCTGTGCATACCTATCTCCTGTGGTGAAATAGAAATGTAGGTAAGACTTCCTCTTCCTTCACTTATGGAGGGCCCCTGGCCTTAACTTGCTTCTAGAGCTTCCTTATAAACCTGCTAACTCCTTATATTCCTTATCAGTACTTAGTTTTCTCCTCAGGGAACTGGATTTTCCCACAGCACTGTCAGCCCTGTCTTTCTTGGAAACCTTGTGAAATGCCCTCATTGTGAAATCCTGAGAGAGAATGCAAACAAACATGTAGTCTGGGAACTACCTGTTACAAGCTGGTGGGAAAACATGACACTCCCAGCTGGAAAGGTGGAAAAATGTGAAATTTTATCTAACATCTAGAAGTAGCATAGAATTTTTTATTGGGAGAGATCTTAGAAACCATCCTGTTTAATCCCCATTGCTTAATTTTACTAATGAGAAAACTGAGGTCCAGAAAGTCTAGGTCAGGGGTGGGGAACCTGAGAATTCGAGGTCAATTGAAGACCTAGAGGGCCACATGTGGACTTGAGGCCACAGTTCACCAATCCTGCTCTGGGTGATTGATTTGCCCAAGGCCATAGTGGAGGCAAGGTTATTGGAGGCAATGTAGATAAAGGCAAGGAACCAGGGTGCTAAAGGGCATTGAGTTTATGATAGAAAAAGATTAGTCTAGCTAGCTGGAGATGCTTATCCTAGCTAGAGAAGATTTTGGGAGGACATAATAAGGGTTTTCAGGTATTTGAAGTGCTGTTATAAGGAAGGGAAATTTAACTTCTTTTTTTTGGTCTTAAGGGGAAGGAATAGAGGTAATGAATTGAAATTGTAAAGAGGAGAATTTAGGTGTGATAGCAGGGGAAGACTCCCTAATAATTATATTGTCTGAAGATAGAATTTTCTGCCTTGGAAGTTGGGGAGACCATGGGTTCCTCTTCATTGGACGTCTTCAGGTAGAGTCAAGATGACTACATAATTTATTGGCACAATTCCTTTGGAACAGAAGTTGTACAAGATAGTAACTTACTAAGCCTCTAATGCTGGAATTCTTTGAAATCTCCCCACCCCCTTTAAATGAAGCCTAAATATGATTCTTATTAGCTTGTTGTTCCTAGTTCTTGCCTCTGGGGCCAGAAAGAACAAGTCTAATTCCTTTCCCATATAATAATGGCTCTGAATATCTGAAGAAAGTTATCAAGTCTCCCTTTGCTCCCCAGGTTTTCTCTTCTCCAGAGAAAATACCCCAATTTCTTTCATGTCCTGTGGCCCCCTCAACATCTTACGCATACTCCTCTGAACATACACCAGATTGTCAGTGACCTTCCTAAAATGAGGCATCAAGGACTGAACACCATACTCAGTTGTGGTATAACCATAGCACAGTATGGCATAGTTCTGTCCTCTCTAGTCCTAGACACTATGAGTCTTTTTAAAAGTTAAATATTTTTTTCCTTTTTAAAATTTTTATTTATTTTATTCTGAACTTAAGAAATAAAACAAATTGGGTCATAGACAATGACTAAGTCACAGACACTATGACTCTTAATTCAGCCTTGCTTGACTTCTGTGGCACTCTGTTGACACATACCAACCTGAAATGGAAATTCCTACATATGTGTTTCCTATAACTCTCTTACCCATTATTTTTTTTTATCACTCTCACTAACAATGGGGTATAATTTGATGCCTGTCTGTCTTTGACAAGTCTAGGTTACTCCTTTGTATAAATCTCATCTGCATGCTTATTCACTAGTCATCCAAAGTTTATTGAGTCTCCTTAGGGTATATATTAAAAGGAATCTGAGGCCTCATTGTTATAGTTAGCCTCATTTCATAGATGAGAAAACTAAAGCATGTCACTTTTCTTTGATTAGCAACTAGGTAGTATAGTGGATAAAGTGCTGGGGCTGGTGTCAGGAAGACGTAAGTTCAAATTTGTCCTCAGATACTTTTTAGCTAGGTTACCTTGCACAAGTCAGTTAACCTCTGTTCACCTCAGTTTCCTCATCTGTAAAACAGGGATCATAATAGCACCTACCTCCCAGGGTTGTTGTGAAAATCAAATGAGATAATCATTGTAAAGCACTTAGCAGCAATGCCTGGTATATAAGTAGGTATTATATAGATGTTAGTTATTATGACTCATGAGGATGATGATGGTAATGATGTCAGTAGGAGAGCTAGTATGTCAGTACCTGTTTTCCAGATTTCCAGATTTGCCAGTCACATTGAACCGGATCACTGCTAATTGGCTATTGTCTGGAAGATGTCAATGACAGATGTTCTTGAACTCCTCCAACAGGGTTCTCTGGCTAGAGCCCCACTGATTCTGCTTCTTGAATTTCAGGGGTCCAAGTCCTCTGGTTCCATTTAATCTTTTTAACATGAGATTAGCTTTTAACAAGTGAATACTTCAAAGATACAGCAAAAAAAAAACCAAATATGCAAATTCCTTTCCCAATGTGGGGAGGGGGACATAATCATTTTTCATATGGCCATGGTCTCTAGGGAAGGGAGGTGGATTAGTCATTAACTGGTTCCTACATATGTTTATCCCACCAGGTTCAAATCCTAAGTGTTTAAAAAGGGGCCATTGTGGGTTCTCTGGGCTTCCCTTCTGGGCTGGCTACGACATCCAGCTTGGAATCCTAGGCGCCAAAATCCCCACGGCTTCAGCTCCCTGCATTGGACTCCACTCAGCCCCACTCATGGTTTTTGTTGTCGTTTTAGTCATGTTCGACTCTTCATAGCCCCACTTGGGGCTTTCTTGTCAGATACTGGAATGGTTTGCCATTTCTGAGGAAATTAAGGCAGAGAGGGTTAAGTGACTTGCCCAGGGTCACATGGCTAGTAAGTGGAAGGTCAGATTCGAACTGAGGAAGAGGAGGCTTCCTGACTTGTCCCTCTATCCACTGTGCCACCTAGATGCCCCATTGTACCAAACAAGGGACCAAACACAGGAGTCCATTTTTCAGGGTAATGTGACCTCCCTTTACTGTATCGCCTCCTCTGAGTGAATGAGTCCTTTACTTTTGGACTACAGGAAAAGACAGCTTTCCCAGTCAGTTAATCGTAAAGATTCAGCCAGTTCTGGCTACGCAGCCAAAGGAAAGAGGCAGTTGGCTGTAGGTCTACAGTGTCTGTCATGGGGAGAATGCCATTTTAGGTGGTGAAAGCAGGTCCTCTATTTCCCTATTTTCAGTAGCTGGTAGATACACATGATCTTTAAAAACATTTTGTAATAATACTGATAATAATAGCTAGCATTTATATAGAACCTGCTATGTTCCAGGTACCATGCTAAGAACTTTACAAGTATTATCTCATGTGTTCCTCCCAACAGCCCTACCAGGGAGTTTCTGTTATTATCCCCATTTTACATGAGAAAGCTGAGATAGACAGACCTTAACTGACTTGCTCAGGGTCACATAGAGCAAGTCAGTGTCTGAGGTCAGATTTGAACTCGGGTTTTCCTGACTACAGGGACAATGCTTTATCATTGTGCCACTTAGCATCATATGTTTAACCTGATATTAAATTCTGATGAGAAGTCATTTTCTAAATATAGCCTTCTTTCTTCTCTTCACCCCATTTTCTAAAGGATCCCATGTAGAAGTCAGTAATGAAGGTCATAATAGAGGCTATTATTATTTGTTGTTGTTGTTGGGGGTGGGTTTTTGTACTGGAGGAAGACCAGTGACATCAAGATATTGGGGTCAAGGTAAACTGTGTCTGACTGTGGCTGATCAGTCCAGTATGAAATTGGAAGACTCTACCTTGAGCACAAATAGTCTGTTTGAATACTTGGGATGGAGATTTTTCTAGATTCGTGCATTTCATATTTCCTTTGTGCAACTGTGAATTCTGCTTTGCTCATAGACCATGGCACCTTCTTTGATGAGGGCACCCCGTGCTGGGTGGTCCTGTGCCAGTGTTTCTGATGTTTCGCAGTCAATTCCAGAGTTCTTCAGAGAGACTTTGAGAATGTCCTTGTATCGCTTCCTCTGATCTTCATGTGAGCACTTGCTTTGTGTGAGTTCTCCAAAAAATAGTATTTTGGGCAAACTTATATTTGGCATCTGGGCTACATGGCCAGGCCCTTAGAGGTTGTTCTCTCTGCAGTAGAGTTTGAACGCTTGGCAATTCACCTCAAGAGAGGACCTCAGTGTCCAGTATAATCTTCAGAATCTTCCTAAGACAATTCAAGTGAAAGCAATAAAATTTTCAGGCATGAAGTTGTCAGAACTGTCCAGGTTTCACAGGCATACAGCAATGAAGTCAGCACAACTGCATAGACCCAAGCAAGGCCTTTGATGTTGTCAGTTGTGAGGGTTTGTGGAAGATTATGGCAAAATTTGGTTGCATGGAGAAATTCACCAGTATTATTGTCAAACATTTAGTGGGTACCTACCATGTCCCAGACACAATGCTAAAAACACTGCTGATACAAATAAGAAAAATAATTGTGGATTGTGGGACTAAATTTTGTAAACTAAAATTAAACAAACAAATTAGTAAAGACCAAAAAGAAAAAAGAAAGAAAAATAAAGAGAGTCCCTGTCCTCAAGGAGTTTACAGTCTAAGACAGCACACAAGAGGAAACTGAACAGGGGGCAGGAACTAAGGCACCTTGTGCAGGGCATGATGATGGTGGAGTCAGATCCAAGGAGTGAAGCTGGTAGGAAATGTTTGGCCCACAAGCCTTCTGATCCTCTTTAAATGGAGGCATTGGGAAGAGTCTTTTGCTCCACCCTGAAGCCCTTCAATCAGAGGACAGAGGCTGCAACTAACATATTATTATATATACTTTGATTTTTATAATGGTCTGTAATAAACTCCTGCCAATTATGCCAGGTGCTGAAAGAAACCATAGAGAAGTTCCCACACAAATAAAATCAACTTAATCAGTGTTGCCACTCCCCTATATGACCGTTTTGTTAGGCTGTTCATTGGATTCTGGGTTGAGTTCAGGACACACACGTTTTTCTTTAGAGTCCCACATTTTAGGATCTTAGATCTACACCTGGAACTAATTTTAGAATGATTTTAAAAAAATGCTTATTGAGTGCTTACTGTATACCAGGCAGTGTACAAAGCACCGGAAGTACAAAACCAAACCAGTGAGATGATCCTTGCTCCTGAGAAGCTTGGTTCTTGGTGGATTGGTGGTTGTCCGTCATTCTTGAAGAGGACCAAAATGACCTCACTATGTTGGCGTCAAGGTGCGGTGTGTCTGACTGAGGCTGGTCAGACCAGCATAACCTCAGAACGTTCTGCAACAAGTCGGGCACAAATTTAATAGGAGAAGACAATATGAATAGGAGACTAGAGTTGGAAAGTTGGAGTGGGGGGAAGGGATCATGATGGAAAGAGAACAAGAATTATTATTATCAGTATGATGTACCTATTTTGTGCGAGGCACCGTTCTAAGCATTTTATAAATATTATCTTATTTGATCCTCACAACAACCCTGGGAAGCTGCTGCTATTATCCACATTTTGTATATGAAGAAATTAAGATAAGTCAAGGTTGAGTGACTTGCCCAGGGTCATACAGTTGGTAAGAATCTGAGGTTGAATTTGAACTCAGGTCTTCTGGGCTGCTCTTTGCACAATGCCACCTAGCTGTCTACCTGGAAGTAAGGATACTTGTGCACTGGCTATGTTATGTAAAGATATCTTGATGACCTGGTTCTAGAAGAGGCAAAATGACGACATTATCTCAAGGGCAGGTATTTGAGTTCTAAAGGATGGAGAATTTGTCCAGAATGTAGATAAAGTGGTCTGGAGTTGGCAGATGTTGGGTGCTCTGTTCTAAGGTAAGGTAACCCTTTTACCTATCAGAGCCCAGGGGCAGGAGTTTGAACGCTGGTGGGAGGAGGAAGAAGGGTAGAGTGCTGGCAGCATTGTGTGGTTATCTAACCTGAACACATCATTTTATAGATGGGGAAACTGAAGTTTAGAGCGGTTAAGTGACCTGCCCAAGGTCACACAGGTGACAGAACTGGGATTTGAATTCAGGCTGACCCCTTCATTGTTCTTTTCACTGTATTTAGATAGTACTTTGTTACATGATGGTGTTTTCCAGGTGTGTGTGTGTGTGTGTATGTGTGTGTGTGTGTGTGTGTCTGCAAATGTTTTGTTTGAATGAAAACCTTTTTGGCATGAAAAAATAAATGTCCTTGCAAAAGTACAATAATGTACTTGCTCTTTCCATACCCCTCCAAAAATAAGATCTGTTCATACTAAGGGCATGCAATCCTGTTTTATTGATGACCAACTTTTCAGCTACTGACTTCAATCCACTTTTCAGGTAATTTTTTAAGCTGATAGCTGTGAACAAATGTGAGAGCACTCTATTTGTATTGCTGGTGTATTTTCAACAACTTTTAAAATTTAATCTTGGCAGGTCATGTGAATAGACATTTTGAGGAGCTTTGTTAAAAAAGATCTTATCAATGAAATTGATTCATAATAGTAGCTTTCTGAGAGTGAATTTCATTTCATTTTATTTTTTGCCCTTTGAAGGGGGGAAGGCAGGGCAATTGGGGTTAAGTGACTTGCCCAAGGTCACAGGGCTAGTAAGTGTTGTGTCTGAGGCCAAATTTGAACTCAGGTCCTCCTGACTCCAGGGTTGGTTCTCTATTTACTGTGCCACCTCCCTGCCCCTGTGAGTAAATTAAAAAAAAATCTTTTATATGTCCCATTTGGGACGACTAATAGCTACAGTGAAATAAAATCCCCTTGTGTTTTAGAGTAGAATTTTTAATGGTATAAACAGAAAAGCTTAGGAATTATACTTCTCCATAGAACACTGACCAACTATGTTCCATTGTGCATATATTGGCACTTTAGAAAGTAGGATCTCCTAATTACTTTATTAGTAATTACCTCGAGTCATATAGCAAAATGGTGTCAAACTCAAATCGAAATCAGTCATGAAACTGTAAGGATCCCTATGGGTATACATATTGACTCAGAAAACAGCAAAAAACAAACAAACAAATAAGCAAAAAACCCAAAACCCAAACCCACAGTTGGCACACAAACCCACAGCACTTTTTAGATTCCTTACCAGCGAATATTTGATTTCAGAGTATTTCTCTCCCCTCTGCATCCCTCAACCCTTTTTTCTACCACGGTATCTTCCTGAATGGTCTTTGGCCAGGACAGATCATTTTTCAATCTTCTTTCATCGTGAAAATCTTTTATATACCCCACTTTTATATAGGCAGTTCACAACATGCAGACTTGATCTTAAAATCTACTTGAATACTTGCCAAGGGAAAGAATGTTCATGATCGAATAAGGTTTAGTACAGTTAATAACAATCTTTCTCATTGGTATGCAGATGAACTTCAAAAAGAAGGAGGTTATTATACAGATTACAAAAGTATTCCTTAAGTTTAGGAAGGAATTTACCTAAGGGTTCATTTCAATAATGAGCCTTCTGGGACATTTAAAATATGATTTGAGTTACGAAAATGTCAACTGCCAAACCTTTTGAGGAAGGGTATACTTGGGGCACTTGAAACATGTGTCCACATGTACACCAATTAAATGAAAGGACAGAGAAGTAAATATACCTTCAGATGGGCATCTGTCCCTAATTTGCCTGTGTTTTCATATGCCAGTATTAAAAATAATGTTCAGTTAGAGATACAAACTTCTGGCTTCATTTCCTTGCCCATTAGTCATATGACTAACATAATGTGTCTTTCTCTACCCATTAGGTGATAAGAGAATGTGCTTTCATTGGCATTTTAAAAAGCATGTTGCACCCCAGTTCTTTCATTTGGTTGGTAAAAGTTCTTGCTCAAATTCCTCCATAGAACCTGTCAGTCTAGTTTGGTTTGGAAAATAGATAGCCCTAAGACCAATGCTTTTGAGTAGCAACCAGTGAATTGTAAATATCCTTAAATAAATCACGAAGTCAGGGAATTTCAGGTCAAAAAGGGATCTACCTATCCATCTATTCCAATGTTTACATGAAGGGTTCTTAGTCTTTTTTGCCCCTTTGGCAACCTGATGAAGCCTATGGATCCTATCTCAGAATAATATTTTTAAATGCATAAAATACATATAATTACAAAGGAACCAATTGTATTGAAATAATAATAGCTACTATTTCTATAACAACTACTATGTAGATACTGTACTAAACGGTTCACATCTATTATCTCATTTGATCTTCACAACAAGGTAAGTTGTTTTACCTCTTGAAGGTAAATTCTATCATTACCCCCATTTTACAGATGAAGAAACTGAAACAAACATATTAAGTGACTTGCCCAGGTTCACACAACTAGGAAGCATCTGCTTGGCATTCCATTTCTGCACCACTTACCTGTCTTTAGTGAATTAAGTATATTATCAAAATGTTTTAAAAAATAAGGTTACAGATGCTAGATTAAGAACTTCTACTATTCATGAACAGGAATCCCCTCTAGAACATAATCCAGAATGGAGTCAGCCAGCCTTTGCTTAGAGGCCTTTAATCAAGGAGAAAACATTTCCTTCTAAGCCAGCTCATTCTTCTTTGGGGTAGCTCTAATACTTGGTAACTTATTCCTTATTTTAAGCCTAAATTTGTTTTTGCAACATATACACACTCCTGACCCTGGCCTCTGGGGCCAAACTGATCATGGCTAATCTCTCTTCCGCAAAGACCTTCCAATTCTTGAAGACAACATCAATTTTTCAGTTCTCCTGGATAGCCATCCTTCAACCTACCTTCATATGGCAAGCACTTGAGACCCTTCACCACTTCATTCAACTGAAAATACTAAGTCTTTTACAGACTGAAAAAGGAAGTCATTTTGGAAAAGAAGCATTTGAGCTCTTTGTCAGTGGTTTGAGATAATAGACACTATCCCACTACTTATTGTTTAGCATTCTATGCTAAACCTTAGGTCTGTTTGAAATTTATTTTTTCCTCCCAAGAAAATTTTTTTGAGAAGAGAAAGCCACAGTATTTTGTCATTCACTATGAACATTGTTTTTTGGCTTCTCATTGCTACATTTAAAAAATAAAATTTTTGTACGATAGAAAATGTGTCATATCCCTGTCTATGATGCATGGAAATTATTTGTTTTTGAAGGTAGGGGGTAAAGGGAAAAGAATAAACATTTATAGAGCACCTACTATGTGCCAGGCATTGTGATAAGTGCTTTATAAATATTATCTCACTTGATGACAGTATAATTTTATAGAACACAGTCACACATGACCTCCAAACTATAAACATTTGATTAATTAGGAATTAGCTTTAGACCAGTAACATCTTTTTTAGATATTTAATTTTTCTCCAATGACATGTTGAAACAATTTTTTAAACTTAAAAAAGTCTTGAGTTCCAAATCCTATCCTTCTCTTCCTCCCTCTCTCCTCTTCTTCCTTAAGATGGTAAGCAGTCTGATATAGTTTATACATGTGCAATCATATAAAACATTTCCATATTAGTCATTTTGTATAAGAAGACTCAAATTTTAAAAAGAAAAGAAGAAAGAAGGAAGGAAAGAAAGAAAGGAAGGAAGGGAGGAATGAAGAAAGAATGAAAACATGCTTCAGTCTGTATTCAGATACTTTTGGTAACTCATTTTTAAATGACACTGCTCTGGTTTGGGTATTTGTAGCCTATTCAGTGCAAGAAATGCATCTGATTATTCACTGGGAAGTTTTTATTTATACAGAAAATTTTTTATAAGGAATTTTTTTTTGTCATTGGGTTCGAAGTCTTAGAAATCTGGGTGATTTTTGTTTATTTATTTGAGGGGTAGTGTAACCCAGTAGATAAGTGCTGACTTGACAGTTATTAAGTGTGTAACCCACAAAGGTCTTTTAACTTCTCTGAGTCCATTTCCTCATCCCTAAAATGGGCATAATAATAGCATCTACTTCACAAGTTTGTTGCAAAGATTAAATGAGATGATTTATGTAAAACTTTGCAAACTGAAAAATGCAATATTCTGAGAGCTATTATATTTTGACTCTTAGATCTGCTCTGGATCTTAAATCTGCTGTTTTAGGGAGCTCCTGGTAAAGAAACTCTGTTCACCAAGTCAGAACAAGCACTCTGCTTGTCTTTGCTAGGTACCCAAGGCCTTGAGAGCTGATATGTTTTGCAAAAGGTCAATCAGCCAGTATGTAGCAGAGGCTGGATAGGCGCTCAGATCATCTGCCAATGTAAGAGTGTAGTTGACTGAGTAAATCCATCTGATCGCCCCCACCCTACTTAAAGGAAGGGAGAAGATGCTCTGATGTCTTAGGAAGTGAGAACACATCTCAATCAACCAGTCAGGCACATGGTTTAGATTAAGTGTAAAATGTCCTTGGATGAACTGGAATGACATTGGAAGGAAGTTGTTCACATTAGCTGAGGAAAACTAGCCCTCTATGTAGTAAAAGAATGGTTCCAAACTCAGGTAACTGGAGCACTTGAAGGGAATTCATAGCCTAGACAGAAGCAGCAAATGAGAGAGATTCCAGTTACCCTCCACGAAGAGGAGGTGCTGAACAGCGAGGGCAGAACATCAGGAAGTCCTTGGTTTCCTCCGCCTCATCCCCCTGCTTGGCCACAGGAAGACCTTGTGAGCTAAGAAGAGTTGGGAGGATTTAGACTTGCCATCTTTCCATCAGTGTCATGGTGTTAAGTTAATAAGGCTTAAAATAGCACTCTGAATGTATATGGGAGGAATATAGCTATAGATATGATAAATATATAACACATATAGAGAGATACATAGAGAAGGATCCATCTATCTATCCATCCATCCATCCATCTACACATATAGGGAAATATATATGGAACTACACACAAGTTTTGTCCTAAAAGATTTTGGGTACTGTATATGTATGTGTGTGTATTTATATACAGAACATTATATATGGGACAGCTTAATCTTCCTGACTCCAAGGGCAGTATGCATGTGTATATGTATGTATTATCTATCTAAAACATATACTTTCCATACATTCTCCCATATAAATTACATATGTATGTTTCCATATTTTCTATCTATAATATATAGCCACTATGTAGTATCTACCATATATGTCCATATATGTAGTGTGTATTATACCTATCATGTATGTGTATGTATGTGTGTGTACATATATTTCATGTCTACTAAACACAGAAGCATACATATATTATTTCTGTGGTAGAATATATGGAAAAATATATTTTGTTATATTTCATATATACATATATGTATTTGTAGAGTACAGAGCACTGGGCTTGGAGTTAGGAAGACCTGACAAATTTGGCCCCAGATACTTACTAGGAAGTTAGGAAGAGGGAGGCTTTAGGGGAAAATAAATGAGGTGAGTCTGTTTTAGTCATGATCAAGTTTTAACTGACTAGGAACAGTTGGTCTGAGACTAGAGCTTAAGAGAGAATTTGGGCTGGAGATAGAGCTCTTCGTGAGCTCTCTTATAGCTTGTTAGTATGTAGTTATTTGGGGCAGCTAGGTGGCACAATGGATAGAGCTCTGGGCTATCCAGCAAGTAAATTAAAGATGAATCAGCTCATCACAGGGAATAAATTTTGGATTGCAAAAACTCTTACTGTAGACAGTAAGATGTGAGTTCATCTGGCCTCAGACACTTAGCGCATCACCCTGGGCAAATCGTTTAACCCTGTTTGCCTCAGTTTCCTCATCTACAGAATGGTTGGAGAAGGAAATGGCAGTCTAATCTAGTATCTTTGCCAAGAAAATCCCCAAATGTGGACACAAAGCGTCAGAAACAACTGAAACAATTAAACAGTGATAGATAAATAGATATTAAATATTAAATCTATTGTTATTAGATTTTTAATCTATTAAAGACAATTCCTAAGATTCTTAAGTTAGAGAGTTGGATAAGTATCTGTTCTGCATTGGTGAAAGGAGTTTCTGTACTGAGGGGGAGTTCCCCCACCCCAGAAAACTCATAGGGTCCAGAACAGGGCAGGGGTGGTAGAAAATATGCTACATAGTAGGTATATATTATTTTGTTACATAAACTCAGTATTAGGTTTTCAATAGATCTCTTTAATAGCAAATGAAATCAAGAATAAAAAAATGATACTTTCTAAAACTTTCTAAAAAGTTTCATTATTTTAATAAATAACTCTGCCTTCATCCCACTCTCCACCAAGAACAGGTTTATTCAATCACTTTCCCTGAGACAAGAGCCATCAAGATTACTAGAGATCTCTCTGTTGGTGTTTCACAAGTTAGTGATTGTATGATGGTAAGAAAAGAAGAAAATTGAGGTACCAACAGATCACTTAGCTTCTAGTAGTTTCTTTCTTCGATAACTGTAGCAATGGTAAACAATCTGAATAAGAAGAAATGAAAGCAAATGAAGAATATTGTTTTGATTCAGTGGGAGAGATTGGGGTCCTGGAGACTGGAGTCATTTACTGTCAAATCCTCCTACTTTGTGTTTCTTTCACTCTAAGAAAATGAAGATAGATACATAATGAATCCAACATGTTAACTTTTTCTTTTGGTGGTACTCTGATCGAAAGCCAAATGAGCAAAAATCAACAGATGCCTGTTTAATCAGTAGGAAATATGAAAAAACGAAAAACCCACAAACCTGGATATAGCAGAAATGTTTCTGGAAGTTCAGTTCCTCCTTTAACATAACATGAAAGTTACCACCCCCAACCTTTGGCTCTTTGAAGCAGCTACTACTAAGGGATAGGTATATGGCCAAAAGTTTTCAAGCAGGAAGAAGAGAGCTTTCTAAACATTGCAGGGGTCTAGCATGCTGTGGACATCAGCCTGAAAGGAAAAGCTAGAAACTTAGTCAAAGAAAGAAACTAAAAAAGATATAACATAAGGGAAAGTTGAAAGGCAACTGAAGCGAGTAAATTAAAGATGAATCAGTTCATCACAGGGAATAAATTTTGGATTGCAAAAACTATGTATTTTTGCATTTGGAGATGTATCTATCCCTGGCGAGTGGTACTTTAGAAGCTTTTATCTAGGTCCAAATGGAGGAAAGAGAATTGTCATTGTTTGTTCCTTGGGATTTGAGTTGGGCTTGGGCAGTTATGTGAGCTAAGGTATAAAGAGTGTAGAAATGGGCCATGGGTGGATTCAGCTCTCATTGTCCCATTTTCCATTCCCCACTGGAAAGCAGAATACTTAAGTTAAAGAAGTGCACAGTGTTTTAAAAGAAGCTTTTTGCTGTTTATAAAAATCTAATATGAATGGGAACTTAAAAGGAGAAGAGAAATAATAAGTAACATGGCAATAATGAGGATATACTGAGGGTGGTCACACTAGGCCAGAACAGAGATATGTTCAGGTTGTTTTTGCTGTTACTATTAAGTTAGAAACTTGATTTGAGACATTAACCTGGGGGGGGGGGCGCTTAAAAAAATAATCTTTTAGAGTATTTACTAAAATGAGCTTTCCATTTGATAAAAAATCCTTTAGAATTTAATTTATGGAATATTGACCCTAGAAAAGGAACAAATGCCACTACAGTAGATAGTATTTCTTCTCTAACAGAGGTTTGATGGTTCATTAGTTCTTTTCTCAAAAGTGGATCCCTTTGTGCGGTATGGTGTCGTAGACTGGTAAACTGATGCAGAGAAGTCCCAGATGCATAGATTTTGAGTTTGGGGGCTCTGAGCTACACATTAGGCATCTGAATTAGATTCAACCCCAATATTATGAGCCCCATGGGGAGGGGGTCAGGCACCAGGCTGCCTAAGGAGGGAAGAAATAGCCCAGGTCAAGAATGGAGGAGGTCAGATCTCAGTAGTGTACTTCCAGTCTGGCAGATAGGGAAAAGAGATCAAAATACAAAACAAAATAAAAAAAAAAAAGATTTGTTTTACACATAATTCACCCACACTCTTCCACATTTTTCAAATTGAACATTGTTAGGTTAATTTATTCTTTTTTTCATTAAAATGTTTTATACATTATAAAATTCCACATATTATGTATGCACATGTGTGTATATAAAATTCTACTCAATTCTTCTAAAAATACTACTGCTAGCTAACATTTATATAGCATTTACTATGTAAACTACACTTCTTATAAATATTCTCTCATTTGATCCTCACAACAATCCTGGGAGCTAGGTGCTATTATTATCCCCATTTTACAGATGAAGAAGCTACGGCAAACAGGGGTTTAGTGACTTGCCCAGGGTCATGCAGCTAGTGAGTGTCTGAGGCCAAACATCAGCTAAGATTTTTCTGACTCGAGGCCTAGCACTCCCATCCATTAATTAAAGCCACCTGGCTGTCCTACTACTACTGTTACTTTTATCATTATTATAATCAATGAAACCAGAGCTCATTTTTTCCTTTACTGCTTCATGTAACAGATAACTTGTCTTTAAAAAATATTCATTTTGTACCATGTCTTTCTTTCACTGTACTTATTTTCCCATTAAAGGTATAGAAATAAGTATTTTTGTCTCCAATATGGAAACCTAGTCACAGAAATACTTGGCCCTTTCTAGGTCACACTACAAGTTAATGGAGAAGCAAAGCTAGAACCAGGGATTTAGTCGCTTCCAGTTTTAGATATAAGGTTCTATACTCTGATGCATTTGGATTTCACAGGATCATAGAATCAGAATCATAGCTTTGGAGCTGAAAGGGCTCTTTGACATCGTTTGGTTCAATCCCCCTCATTTTGCAGAAGAGGAAGCTGTGTCCTGGAGAGTTTTTTACTCATTGGTACTGCCCACAACCACTTGGGGGCTAATAAGTAGAGCCAAGAATCAAACCCAGACCTTCTGTTTCTAAATCCCAGACCTCTTTCCATTCTAGCATAGCTACCCAAGTAGCTGCCTACATAATCTGGCAAGAAGTCAGAGAATACTTTTCTTCCCAAGAAAAGAATATTATTGTTGAACAATAAATGGACACCAATGATGGCAAAATGCATGAAAATAGCATCAAATAACAAGTAATGGATAAGTCAGTTAATGAGCATTGAAGGAACTTATATTTTCATAGAGGGAGATAATACGTGTACATGAAAGAATATTCAGAATGCTCAGTTCATAGAGTACTACACTTCAAGGCATGAAGACCTGAGTTCAAACCTTGCCTCAGACATTTACCGGTTGTATGATCCTGGGCAAGTGACTTAAAAAAAAAACTTTGCCTCAGTTATCTCATCTGTAAAATAATAATAATAACACCTACCTCCCAGGGTTGTGTTGAATTCAAATCCAGCCTCAGACACTTAACACAAAAACTAGCCCTGTGACCTTGGGCAAGTCCCTTAACCCCAATTGCCCAGCCTTCCCCCCTCCAAAAAGCAAATAATAATAATTGTAAAGCACTTTACACATTACCTGGCAAATAGTGTTATGTAAATGCTAGCTACTATTATGATTTTCATTATTAAAATGAGGATAGTAATAGCAGCCAGTTTCCAGAGTTGTTATGAAGATCAAATGAGATAATGGGTAAAGTACCTTGCACACTTTAAAATGCTATGTAATAGTAGTAACACTTATTACAAAGTAAATTTCTTTTTTTCTTTTTTTGGAGGCAGTTGAGGTTAAGTGACTTGCTGTGGGTTACACAACTAGTGAACTAGTAAAAACAAGTAGTCTGAGGCTGAATTTGAACTGAAGTCCTCCTTCCTCCAGGATGGGTGCTCCATCCACTGTGCCACCTAGCTGCCCCCAAACGAAATGTTTTTTTGGAGGGGAGGCATCATTGATGCTTTTTGTTGAGGGAGACATCAGGAAAGTTTTTAATGCATCCTTGAGCTGAACTTTCAAGGAAATTTGAGATTTTAAGAGATAGGGGTGAGGAGAAACTGTATTTCAGCACATAAAAATTTTTCAAATTCTCTGATGTTTCCCACGGAATATGGACTGAATTTTTCCATAAACCACCGGGATGCCCTGGAATGGATGTGGACCCAATAAGCACTTGGGAGTCTGTGTTTTAAGTACAGGTTTATTCAGTTCAAGTATGTGGAACTTGTGTTGACCTCTGAGATAGTTTCATGGTGAGATCAAAAGTAATATGTTCAAGGTTATATGAGCTGCAGTAGTGGTTGCAAGAGTTTTTCGCCAGAGGCAAGACTCCTGACTAAATGTCAGGAAGGATTAAACCCTTCTGTAGAACCATTCTCTCAGGGCTGCCCTGTTTTATAACATTCATCTCCTTTATTGCCTTAGATAACTAGAAAATGAAACTAAAGAGGATAGAATCTGTGAAATCTGAATCTTCGGCTTTAAGAAAACAAGTAATGTGTGGTGCATGGCACAGAGAATATGCCCCTTTCCCCCATTCCCCATTCTCTCTTATTTTCTTGGCCTACATTTATTTTGGCTTATGAGATCCTGGGAGCACAAAACTGTTGGCTTTGTTGTTGTTGTTGCTGCTGCTGTTTTGATTTGGGGTTTTTTTTTGAGCAATTGACAGAACCGCTGTCTCTGACGAATATGGTCCAGGTTATTGTGAGGCCAGAGATGAGCCTTGTGAGCAGGAGGAGAGTTTATGGATCACCTGTTCTCTAGGGACCACTGCTGTGAGGTTTGTGGGACTAACTGTGACTGGCATAGAGAAGAAGGAAGGCAGGAGGGCTGTACTTAGCAGAAGGCTGTCAGTTATTTCTACACAACAGGAAATCATGCTTGGTGTTCTATCATTGAAGTTGCACACATGACATTGCATCCCATTGAGTCATGCCCAAGCCTAAATGATACAGTATAAAATGCAAGTCAGGACAGTTCTCCAGCTCTCTTAGAACTCTAAATCCTAAAATGGCTCTTTGGTTTTCATGGAAAATAGCATTTTAATTCCTTAATCACGTTCAGCAAGTGTGCATTTAAGATAAACATAGACATGAACATTTTTTAAACTAATCATTCCCTTATATCTGAAGTACTCTTCAAGCACAATTTAGTGAGCCAAATCCACCTGGGTCACCATATTTCGTTTTATCTGGCCCAGTCAAGTTGATTCAGAAATTTAAAAAAAAAATACTGATGTATCTCTAATATAAGTTCCTCCCTTTTTACCTCCAACAGATACTTTGTTGTTTAGTCATTTCAGTCTTGTCTGACTCTTCATGACCCTGTTTAGGGTTTTCTTGACAAAGACTCTAGAGTGTTTTGCCATTTCATTCTCCAGCTCATTTTACAGACGAGGAAACCAAGGCAAATTGTGTTGTGACTTGCCCAGGGTAACACAGCTAGTAAGAGTTTGAGGTCACATTTGAACTCAGGAAGATAAGTCTTCCTAACTTCGGGTCTGGCATTCTATCTATTGGGATGCCTAGCTGCCTCAGTAGGCTAACTTTGAGAATAAAATGAGATAATATTTGAAAAGAGCTTTGCAAACCTTAAAGAGTTATAAAAATGGTAGCTATTATTGTTACATATAATGATATGATATAATTTTGTTTTTCAGTCCTGTCTGACTCTTTTTGACCATGTAGACCATAACACCATGATACTGCCCAGAGGCTTTCTTGGCAAAGATACTAGGGTGGTTTGCCATTTCCTTCTCCAGATCATTTTACAAATGAGGAAACTGAGGCAAATAGGGTTTGCTCAGGGTCACACAAGCTAATAAGTGTCTGAGGCTAGATTTGAACTCAGTAAGATGAGTATTCCTGAATCCAAGCCCTGCACTCTGTTCACTGTAACACCTAGCTGCCTTCTAACAAATAGATCAGAATATAAGTTTCTTGAAGGCAAGGATGTTTTTAGGTAGAGGATTTTTCATCCCTAGCACTTAGCACAGTGCTTTGCGTACAATAGATACTTAAATGTTTGTTTTGGCATGGCTTAGAGTCATATGATCATGGGATTTTAATTATTTAAGGAGAATTGATTAATGAGAGTAATTTTTTATCAACATGTGCTTGCACAGATTCTTAGCTCTTATCTACAGTGATCTACGTTCTGCATAGGCACATAGTTAACATTATGCCTAAATCTACATAGATATAGTTTTTTCATAAAGAAATGATTTTTCCTTAATAATAAAATATCTTACATTTGTATTAGGTTTGTAAGTTTCTGAAGTGTTTTCAAGTTCATCATATATATAATTCAGATGTGTGGGAATGATTAGTGTAAAGAATGTTCATGTCTGTGTTTATCATAAATGTACACATGCCACTGAACGTGATTAAATAAGAAATTAGGATGTTATTTCCTGTGAAGACCAAGACACCATCTTAGGATTTGGAGTTCTAAGAGAGCTTGAGAACTGCCTTGACTTGTATTTTAAACTCTGTCATTTACATTTGGGCATGACTCTATGGGATCCAATGTCATGTGTGACTCTCAGTAATAGAAGACTATGCCAGAGTTCCTATTGTGTAGAAATAATTGATAGCCTTCTGCTAAGTACGGCCTCCTGTCTCCTGTGAGAAAGGTAGAATTCTTAGTCTTGGTGAAGCTGGAAGAGAAAAATGGATGATCCCATAAGACTTCTTTCCATCCTAGAGATGGAAAAGAAGAAAGGCAATCTGAAAGTCAACGACAAGCTTGATTATATCTGGTACACTGGAGAAGTAGCTTAAGAGCTCCTGTATGTGACAACAGATTCCCTGAGAGAATTTGCAGACTCAGAGAGGAGATGCTGTTTCAGGAAGGACAGTCACAAGCAGACATTGTGTATCTATTTTACAGTGTATTCAAATGCCCTTGGAATTCAGTGTTAAATCCATAAGCAAAAGAAAACACGCAAAGGAAGAGGTCACTAATACATGTGGCCCAAGATCTTTATTTTTGATGTAAATCAAACTAGACTCCTGACGATTCCAATTCTGCTTCATTATTCTTATTTTCCAAGAAATTTGAAACAAACGAATAATCCATCCTTTTAGATTATTCTGCTCTAGGTGACTAGGCATACTGGTTGAACCATAGGATGCTTTCAGAACTAAAGGTTGGTAGAGTTGAGATCTGTAATGGGCTCTACTATAGGAGCAGGAAGGGCAAAATTAGGGAAATGAGGCCAGAAAGAAATCAAAATGGAAAGAGAGGCAGTAAAGAAACAAAAAAGAAGGAAAGGAGTAAGGAAGAAAATGTTGTTAGAAGGTGTCCTCATCTAGATTACTGAGAAACATAGTGGGTAGAGCCCAGGGCTTAGAGTTGGGAAGACCTGAGATCACATCCTTCCTCAAGCACTCATTTGCTGTCTTACCCTGGTCAAGTTACTTAACCTTTCTTGGCCTCAGTTTCCTCTTCTGTAAAAATGTAGGAGATAGACTTAATAGCCGCTAGGTGCCTCAGTAGGTCTAAATCCATGATGCTATGAAAATCACACAACTAGGTGGTGCCAGAGGTGGATGGAAAGCTGGTCCTGGAGTCAGGAAGACTCATCTTCCCAAGTTCAAATCTGGCTTCAGATACTTACTAGCTGTGTGACCCTGGGCAAGTCACTTAACCCCGTTTGCCTCAGCTTCTTCATCTGCAAAATGAGCTAGAGAAGGAAATGGCAAACTACTTCAGTATCTTTGCCAAGAAAACCCCAAATGGGGTCATGAAGAGTCAGACACGACTGAAAATGACTGGACAACAACAACACTGACCTTGCAGTAACAACCTAACTTTCCCAAACGTTTATCCTGACTTTCCTGCTAGTTTGGTGACTGTGTCTGTGGCCACATTTATTACCTGGAATTATTCAACTACTTCATCCTAATATAGTCTCTTCTCAACTTGTATGTTCCCTTATTTCATGACTATAAAATTCATGTGTATAAGTTTCAGAGTCAGAGTGAAAGCACTTTGAAATTGTTCTCACCAAATCAGCACTACCTTCCAAAGAAGTGAGGATCCTTCCCTTTTTTTTTTTTTTTTTTTAAGCAATTGGGGTTAAGTAACTTGCTCAAGGTTACACGGCCAGTTATTTCTGGGTGTGGTGCTAAGTATAAGAGCTGGGATTCGATCTCCAGGTCATCCCGACACTGGAGCCGGTGCTCTTACTCGCTGAGCCACCTGGCCGCCCCTGAGCAATTGGGGTTAAGTAACTTGCTCAAGGTTACAAGGCCAGGTGTTTCTGGGTGGGTGCTAAGCGTCTGAGCCCGGGATTCGATCTCCAGGTCTTCTCAACACTGGAGCCGGTGCTCTGACTCGCTGTGCTGCCTGGCCGCCCCGCTTCCCTTTTTTTCTTCCCTTCTCCAATGTAGAGAATATTAAGATAGCATGTTTATTTGAAGGAGGACCCCTTTGGTACAGCACAGGAGTACTCTGACTTTGGATTCCGAGGACCTCCTTCAGATCAGACCTTTGTCATTTAGTAGGATTTCGAATAATCACAACAAGTAACATTCATATGCATATACTTGAATGCTTTAAATTTTGCAAGGCCCTTTCCAAATGTTATCTTATTTGATCTTTAGAACAACCTTGTGAGGTAGGGACTGTTACTCTCCCCATTTTACAGAGGAGGAATCTGAGGGAAGTTAAATGACTTGCCCAAGTTCACACAGCTAGCAAGTGTCTGAGTTTGGGTTTGAACTCAGGTCCTCCTGACTCCGAGTCCCACATTCTAGCCATTATGCCACCCAGCTACAAAGCTTCACTTTACCTTTCTGGACCTCAGTTTCCTCATCTGTAAAATAAAAGCAGAGGACTAGATGACCTTTAGGTTCCCTCTCAACTCTAAATCTTTGATCCTGTTATCTATTTAATTATTAAACATTCAATTAATTAGTCATATTAATTATTAACAATAATTGTTGTTGGCTGTTGGTCATCTGCATCTTCTAAAACAAAATTCAATAGAAATTTAATCAGTTCAGAACACCGGCGATCAAGTCACTTGATTTTAGCCTTGTAATCCTCATATGATGGCTGCAATCACTGAGATATGTGGGGATAGCTGCTGAAGATACTTACTCTTCATGATTTAAGTAGTTTTGCTGCATGAGAACATTCAGGGAAAAGAAAGAAAAATGAGGGAGACAGAAAGATGGGATATGAAATGATGGAGACGATGCAATAAAATCTGTAGGGATTGTTTTGAAGAACTTGCTTCTGGAATACTTAACTTGGAAAACAGCAGAAAAAGAGATTGGCTGAAGGACAGCTAGATAGTGCAGTGGGTAGAGCACTGGATTTGCAATCAGGAAGGTCTGGCCTCAGGCACTTACTGACTGTGTGACCCTGGGCAAGTTACTTAATCCTATTTGCCTCAGCTTCCTCATCTGTTAAATGAGCTAGAAAGGGAAATGGCAAATCACTCCAATATTCTTGCCAAGAAAACCCTAAATGGGATCACAGAGATTTGGACATGATTCAAAAACAACTGAATGTCATAAATTGGCTGAGTCAAAAGGTCCCAGAAATGACTTATTTACCTCACCCCAAAATAGCCAACTTCTCCACTACATACCCATCCAGCCTTTTCAGGAGCACAAAGAAGACAGGGACCTGATTCCTGCCTGTTTCCATTTTTGGACAGCTCTAATTGTTACAAAGCTTTTCCTTAACTTGAGCTGAAAACTGCCTCCTTGTAACCTCTACCTGCTTCTTCTTAGTGCTGGCCAGGCAGAACCAGATGAATCTTTATTCCCCATGGCAACCCTTTAGCTGCATGGACAGTTCTGTGTCCCATAGCCAAGCATTCTCTTCTCCAGGCTAAATATTCCCCATTCCTTCAACTCATTCTTGTATGAAGATGAGCCTGTAAAAAGCAAAACAAAACATTTTGTTATATGGAAGATGTATTCAGCATCTCTAGGCACCTGATTTGGGGTATTCTTTGAGAGCTGAAATGACTAACCCAGTCACTATTAGTCGTTTTTAATGGAGCACATTTGTGACTTTACACATTAAAAACAATGTTTTTCCTGTGAAACTTCATCTACATATAGCATATTGATCATCATGGGTAAGGGGAAAAAGATATTTATTTTAAAATTTAGTCTTTTTAATCATGGGGGTTGTAGTTATTATTTTAAAAAACTTCTTTCTGCAGTGCCAAAAAGTCTAAAATTTTCTTGAACATTTTGGTACTTTTTTTTTACACATTAGATATTAAAACTTTTGAATACTATGCAGAATAAAATAAACCTTTAATTGCCAATGTTAGCAGTTCTACCCACACATTTTTTTTAAATCTGTCTTATGTCATTTGGAAACAAAAAATTTTATTTAACACCTAAAAAGGGGAAAAATCAATTAGAAAATATATTGCTGAAAAAGTTTACTGAAAAGGGGCTACATTTTTATTTTAAAGGATATAACATGTCCTTTGTTTATTGCCTGCTTCTTTTATAGATATACTAATTGAAATAAATACAGTGGTTTCTTCCCATCTTCCTACAGGAATGCTTAGATATTCCCTGTTCTAAACAAAACCTTCTTTCGACCCTTCTGCCCCATTAAGCTGCAGTGCTATCTCTTCTCTTTTACTTCCAAACGATTTTTAAAAGTTTTCCACACATCACAGGTATACTTCCTCACCATCTAATTCCTCCTTCGTCCCTTGCAATCTGGCTTCAGTCCCCACTACTCTACTGATGGCTGTTCTCTCAAATACCACTAATAACGTCCTTATTATCTGTGGACCATCTTGACTCTTTTCTACCTTGAAGATGTCACACCCTCCCGTTTATCTTCTTCCTTCTCTTTCATTGGTCCGATTTCCCAATTCCTAAATGTTGATGTCCAATGTTTTTTTCTTTTCTCTCTATAGCCTCTCTTGGCAAGTCCACTCCTGAGGATTCATATTTAAATATCTGTCCCTATCCTCCCAGGTCCTCAGGGAGAAATCTAGAATGGGGTATGAAGGCCAGTGTGAAGACAAGAACTCTGGTGTGATTTGAAGATGTAAATTTTCAACTTGGGACAGAATATGGGAAGCCTGGCCATCTTGATGAGTTTTAAGTATGAGGCATAGGTTTGAAACTTTAATTATGTCTCCTTAATCAGTAAAACATTCCTATTGGAGGCTTTGAGCCTATCACCATGATAGAAGTACCTTTGTCCTTTTGATGTAATCCCAGTGCATTGAGAAAGACTGATTTAAGTTATGACATTCAGAGATGAACAGATTGGGTCAGATTATTGTAGATTTGAGTCCCAAGGGTTTATAAAAAGAGCAGACATACCTTCCCTTCCTGAGTCAGTTGGAGGGAAATACAGAAAGTTGAGATGGTGAGATTTGTAAATGCAAAACAAAACAAAACAACATATTTTAATTAATTTAAATTATTTTGATTTAATTACAAATGGGGGGGGGGGAAGAACTATTATTAGCTCTAGGCCATCCAAAACCAAAACCAATTATGTTCTTAGCTCACTAACTATAGTTTGCTGACCCCCTGGTCTAGGGCATGGATTCCTACTTTTGGGGCCAGGTATTTTTTTCACTAAAGATTTCTGCCCAGACAAAATAACAGTGACTTGACTGTCCTAAATCCAACCATTCTACTTCTTAAGCAGGCACTAAATATATGGAAGTAATTGCCACACTAGAAATGGGTATCTTTGCATGTTGCAGATGATTTCTACCCCTAATGTGTTAAGCTTCCCTGTGGCAATCACTTAGATGAAAGTGGTACTGGCTAGATAAATGGGCTGTCAGTGATGTGCTGGCCTTTCACCTCAGAGACCTAATTTAAAGTCTAAACAAAACTACATTAAAAAATCATTAGTCTTACAAGATGTTGTAGGAGATGATTTTGATTTATTCCAGGAAGGTGTTTATAGACATAAAGTAGTTGTGTGTTATACAAACACCCATCATTGGTAATCACTTCCTGGGGATAACAGAGTTAAAGCTGGGTTGTCTAGAATATTGCCAGCAGGAAAATACTAGCGTGACCCGGGCTTCTCTGGGCATGCCCAATGAAGCATTTGTGATAATTTTGTCCTCCCTTCTATCCCACCCTCCTACTCCCTGACTTTCTCTTAAAAAAAAAAAAATAACAAAACAAAAACCCTTCAATTTAGTAACTTGGGTGGAGAATTGAATAGGCTATTTTGGGAAAGCATCCTTTCTTGCCCTAAGTCCTTGCCCTTGTCCTTCTCTGTGAGTTTGACTTGTTCCTTAGTCTCTAATATTATAGGCAGGGAGATGTTAATTCTCTAGGAAGCTGACAAATTCTAACCTGGAAGGCTCTATGAACAGAGCATTCTAGAATGGGGTGGTGGGTGGTGGGGGTGGTCAGAGAAAGAGTAGGGCAGAGGCAAGGGGGAGCTATTTGGTAGAGAAAGGTCTAGCCCTAAAAAAACAGAGGTTATTCTCAACAACAGAGACAGGAGATAAGGCTGTCAATCATATTGATGCTTGGATACTTGACATTTAATTTAACCAGTCCTTTCAAATTTCTTCTTTTGGGAAAAATATTTTACATTTCTCAGTGTTAATTTTGTTTACCTTACAAGCAACCTAATTGCTACATTATTCTTTTAGTAAGGAATCGGGTATGTGTGTAGGGATACATTTTAGGGGAAACATTAATTTAAATTTTCAACAGTTGCTATTTTTAACAGAACGTCATCTTCGACCTTTGAGCAAATCATCATCATCATCATCATCATAGTTCATGTTTATATAATACTTTAAGGACTGCAAAGTGTTTAATATTATCTTAATTTCCTCAGGAACCTTCTGAGGTTTTTGCTCTTATCATTCCTATTTTACAGATTAGTAAACTGGGGTTCAGAAAGATTGTTACTTGCCCATAATCACAGGTAGTAAATACCTGAAGCAGGATTTGAACTCAGATATTCTTGATTTCTAGTTTTGATTTACTACACCATGCTGCCTTCAGATAATTTCTGAGTCTCCACCTCTAGGCTTAACCTGACTTTTGAACTCCAGACTCACATCTACAGTTGCTTATAGCATGTGTCCATCATACTATAAGACATCATAGGATGTCTCACTAGAACCCTAGACCTAACACATCTAAAATTTATCCTATAATCTTTCCACCCCTGATATTTCTTCCTTCTGATTTCACTATTTCCAGAGGCAGTAAGTGACACCAGAGTGCCATAATGGGCTTGTAAATCAGGAAGAGATGAGTTCAAATGCAACTAGCTGTAGGACCCTGGGCAAGTCACTTAACCTCAGCCTCAGTTTTCTTACCTGTAAAATGTGGATAATAATGGCACCTATCTCACAGGGTTGTTGTAAGGATCAAATGAGATATTTGTAAAGTGCTTAGCATCGTGACCACTATATAGGAGACAATATAAAAATCCTTCCTCTTCATCATCGTTTTCATCCTCCTCCTCTTCCTTCTTCCTCCTCCTCCTCCTTCTCCCTCCTCCTCCTTTTCCTCCTCATCTCTGCAAAAGGCATCACTATTTTCCATTTGAAACTTCAGAGTTATCTTAATTCACTGCTCATAGAGGGGACCTCAGAGGTTCTCTAATCGAATTCCCTCATTTTCAAACTCAAGTTCTCAAATCGTTCTGTGATTTCAAAGGTTTGGGAGTTCTCTCTAAAAATATAGCTCTCAATCATTCCATACCTGCCTATTCCACAACCCTCTTTCTGCCTATAATTCTATATCTTCCAGGGGTAT
Organism: Petaurus breviceps papuanus; assembly: GCF_028583685.1. Lineage (NCBI taxonomy): Eukaryota > Metazoa > Chordata > Mammalia > Diprotodontia > Petauridae > Petaurus > Petaurus breviceps. The sequence continues at coordinate 49,613,141 of NW_027185798.1, forward strand.
ATGCCTCAAAAAATGTATAATCTAGCCCTGTGAGTTGACAGAGGCTCAGATATTCTACATTAAGAATTTTGGACTCCCTATATTTCAAATTTCAATTCCTCTTTAAAACTGACTAAGCTGCAGAAAACGTTTAGTTTTGGTTCCTAGCCCAGCTTACGGTTTAATGCAAATGGGACTGATAAATATCTCTGCACAGTTAGTTTTCTTGTGGGTGTTTTTCTTGGTAAAAGGTGGTGAAGTTTAATGTTTGTGTAAGGTTAGGTCCTGGGCCCCACCTTACTCCCTTTAGTTAAGAAAGAGGTAGGCTTAAAGCCATCCCCTCTGGGCCTTTGGATTTGGGATGTCGATGAAGAAAAGCAGGGGAATTGTAGCAGCCTGTAACTGTCCTTTAACCTTCAAATGAGAAAATTAGGGTGAAAGTTAAAAATTAGTTGGCATTACCTTGAAGCTCTCGGACCATGCCTTTTTTTCCTGCTGATTGACTAGAAGGATAAAAGACTGTTCTAGTTACAAACTTTTAGCTTCCATTCAGTACATAGCATGATAGTACTTGTTTTACAGAACCTAAAAAAAAAATTCTAAGCACTTATTAAAAGTCGAGTTTTTATTCGGTCGTGTCCAACTCTTCATGACCTCATTTAGGGTTTTCTTGGCAAAGATACCGCAGTGGTTTGCCATTTACTGGTCTAGTTCATTTTACAAATGAGGAAACTGAGGCAAACAGGGTTAAATGCCTTGCCCAAGGTTACACACTAAGGGTTTGAGGCAGGATTTGAACTCACAAAGATGAGTCTTCCTGACTCTAGGCCTGGCACTCTATCTCTTGTGCCACCTAGCTGAAATGGAAAAGTCAAGTACCACACTGTAATTCTGAGTGGTTTCATAATCTGCAAGGAGCAATAATTCACCTGATCTTGAAGCTGTCCTTATATATTTGGATTCCAAGAACTGGGGCCTATTTATCTTCCCTCATTTATTTAGTGTGACACTTCAGCCCGTTATGTCGTCATTGTGATCCCTTATTGGAGTGACACAAGTTTAAAAAAAGAGAGACAACTTGTTACATTGATTGAAGTTCACAAATGTGTAATAAATGTCATCTTTATGATTAGATCATGTCTTAGGAGGAAGAAGTCTCACCTTTAAGTGAAAATAGCACTGTGCTCATCCAGCACCAGCAGCAAATATTGGTATGAGGGGAGCACATGTGGTGGAAACCATCGTTCCTGCAAATGACAAATTGAACTGAGTTCCCAGGTTGTGTGCATTTAGCAAAGTGATAATACAAAGAAGAAGAAAAAGACTTTTTCTAAGTGGTTTGTCATATGAATAATGGAAAACTTGTGGATCCTATTGTCTTGGACATGACCCTTTATTGGAATTATTTAACAAGTTCAAATTCAGGCCCATAGACTTTCTCCATATAAATGTCTTAAGCATTACAGCAACACATCCATCACATTTTTTGGTTCAAATTACAAAGATAACCTTAAGATATGGACCTTAGCCTGGGCAATGTGATACATACACAGAAAGGGGTGAACCTCTTTAGTGATGAAATCAGCCAGTGCCCAGGAGGAAAGTAATAGGCAGAAAGGATAGAGTTGATGAAAAAATTGATTCTTTTCCATTAAACTGTACGTGATGTGTTTGTGTGAAGGAGGCATCAGCCAAAAGAGAAATATTTTCTTCAACTAAAAACAGATTGATGGCAGGGGAGGGTAGGACTCTGTATGTAGGTTGTGAGCAGAGATGCACTGCATTTCATTAGAGGCTCAAATAATGAGAAGGTTATAAAGCATTCCAGTGTGGTCACTCCAGAGATTTCCTAGAATTAGATGTGTCTAAACTTCTAATGTGAATAATAGCTCTGTTTTCTTAAAGCATGTTTAAGACTTTACACATTCTCAGTTCATTCTTTGAAAGACTTTGTTTTTCTTATTCTAGGCCTACCGAAGATGCAGGTCATTAAGAATTACACTGGAAACCCACAACCTCCACAGCAAGAAGGACCTCCTTTGCACATCCAGATGGGGGATACGGTCGAGCTTTTGAGAGGAGATGCCCATAGTTTATTTTGGCAGGTACTCTCTGAATTATGAATTCCTGATCTAGTGGGTGAGTCACACCCACTTGAAAAAACAAGACTCTCTGTTTCAGAAACAGCGTGTGTGTGTGCGTGTGTGTGTGTGCATGTGCTTTTAGACCTCAGAATTGTGCATAATTCACAAAAGGTTCTTCTTAGCCCAGTCCAAGTGACAGAGCATCTGATAGTTCAGATTGTCAGAAACCTGAACAATATCACTACCTTGGGTCACATCCACATTTCAGTAGAAGCTGGAGAGTTAGGCTGAGTCAGAAAGACCGCACATCAGATCCTGCCTCTGAAATATACCGACTGTATAACCAGTATATACAGCAAGCCATTTTAGCTTCTCAGTGCCCCAAGGCAACTTTAAGACCATTAGTTTCAGAACAATTACAAATCTGCATTGGTTGAGAAATTTTAAGCCAATGAAATCACAGAACCAGATAAAAAATTAAATTAAATTATGCATCATGTTGCCTGAAATCAAAACCTTCATTTTTTTTATGCAGGGACTATGGATATGCTTTATGGATATGGATATGCTTTAGTTCTAAATGACAAACAATTATTATGCTTATTCATACTCTGAGTAGGGGTCACTGTACTAGGCACTGGAAATGTGATGCCAAATTATATCTCAGACTTTCAAGGAATTCATGTACTACTTGTGGGATACAAAATGTAAGCAAATAAGAAAGTATAAAATATTTAGGAGATATAAAATAATATAAAATTCAAGAAAGAGAGAAAGCTAATAATAATGATGATCCAATTTGGAAAAGAGTAAGTTTAGTTTGGAGAGACATTCTCATTTTCTTGTCATTGTTCTATGTCTCAATATTAAGAATTTGGATGTGACCTTCTTGGGTGCTAGGACATTCCACCCCTCCCCTGCTTTGTATCCATAGTACTTAGCACAGTTCCTGATATATAGTAGAAACTTAATAAATGCTTGATGATGATGGTGGTGGTGATAGTCATGGTGATATTTGGATCAGTGTTCCCCATGCCCATTATCTCTAATTCTCAGAAGGACCTGGAGTCATCCCTCCTGAAATAAATGGAGTATGAAAAGTATGACAAGTTATGAGACTTTCTACTGCTGAATTACTAAGGCTACTTTTGACTTTAGACTATGAACTAGAATGAGCTTGTAGGGAGAGAAAGGGAGGACAAAGCAAGTTGCTAGACTTATGCATGAGTTAAAGTCCAATAAGGGCAGAAGGAAAGGGATGGATGTTGTCCATTTGTAAGGTATAAGGTGACTGCTAAAATGGAGTGGTTTCCATAGCAACCCTGTACCACATGACAGTATCTGCCGCTTTGTCACAGAGGATGGCTCTTTGATTGAATGCTTGTATCAGATTGCAGATTTCAGGGAGTGTAGTTTTTGCATTGTTTTAAAGACAAATGTTCTGATTCTGAAAACATGGCCATATGACCTCCCACTCTGCACCCAGGACACATCTATCTTTGGAGCTGCTTCTCTAAAAGCCAGGAGTAGGAGCAATTTTGTATTTATAGGAAATCACAGAGCGCGTGGTAATGATATAGGAGTATATTGGTTTGAAGTAGTATTTTTGAAATTGTTTCCTCTTGTTCTTTGGAGTAAATATTGATCTCCATTCAATGTACAGTTTTAGCTGGTTTATAAAATTAATTAAGCAATCAACAAGCATTTAAAAATGCTTACTATGTTCCAGGCACTTTGGTAGGGGAAACAAATACAGAGAAAGTAACAATCTCTTGTCTCAAGGGACTTACACTTTAGTGGGGGAGACAAGTACATATGTAAATATATCCAGTATACATGCCCATATGTAAATATATAGTATTATATAGTATATAATAGTGTGTGTGTGTTGTGTGTGTGTGTGTAGTAGCTAAATACAAGGTAGTCTGGTAAGCAATAGATACTAGCATTTTGGAGAATTAAGGATGACTTCATATAGAATATAGTGCTTGAGCTTTGTTTAAAAGGAAAAGAGAGATGCTGGGGTTAAAGTAAAGAATGTTTACATTCCAGGCATGTGGTAAATTCCGTGCAAAGACTAGGAGATTGAAGGTGGAGTTTCGTGTAAGAACAGGGAGAAGTCTAGTGTGAGTGGTGGGAGGGAGAAGAAAGCTTCTTCCTACCTTCTTATTATTTATTTATTTGTACAACTAACTTATTATTTCTAATTCTGGTAGATTTATTGCAGTTGTGAGGCCAGATCTTTTCCACTTACCCTCTGTATACTGTCTTCCCCTACTAAAATGTAAAACTCTTGAGGGCAAGAGACTATTTTGCTTTCCTTTGTATCACTGGGCAGCTTGGTAGTACAGTGGATACGGTGCCAAGCCTGGAGTCAGGAAGACCTGAGTTCAAATATGGCCTCAGAAACTTACTAGTTGTGTGACCCTGGGCAACTCACTTAACCTTGTTTGCTCCAGTTTCCTCATCTATAAAATGATCTGGAGAAGGAAATGACAAACCACTACAATGTCTTTGCACAGAAAATCCCAAACGGAGTCATAAAGAGTCAGGCATGACTGAAATGACTGAACAACAACATCTGTGTCACTAGAACTAAGCATGGTCTATGGCAGCACATAGTAAACAGTTAATAAACATTTCACCATCTGGCCATCTACCTGTCTATCTTTCTTTCTTTTTTTTTTTTTAAAGCAATTGGGGTTAAATAACTTGCTCAAGGTTACACGGCCAGGTGTTTCGGGTGGGTGCTAAGTGTCTGAGCCCAGATTCGATCCCCAGGTCATCCCGACACTGGGGCCGGTGCTCTTATTCGCTGTGCTACCTGGCCGCTCCTCTGTCTATCTTTCTATCAATCTTTTATCTATCTATTTAATTACCTGTCTATCCATCAGTCTGTCCTATAAGTCTATCTGCTTGTCCTTCTCACATTGAAGTATCTCACATGTCCAGGCATCTGTGATTATATTGCAAAATACTGAGGGTACTGCCTGATTATTATCATTCCCAAAAGAGAATGACTCAGGGTAGTCCCTAATGCTGAAATCAGTTTGACTTGACTGCTCAATTGAGATAGAAAGATTTGGGAGTCTTTCCTTAAGACTTTGGCCAAAACAAATTGATATAGATATGTCCTGGAGTTACACCTTTCAGGATAAGTCAGATCAGTTAGCATAAATTGAGAAATAATCCTAGCCTTGGAAGGGGAGGACTGAAAAACAAAAACAAAACTTTTCTCTGCTAGTGAAGTGATTTAGGTCAGGGTAGAATATTCTAATGAAGCTTTCGATTTCTAAGCTTTCTAGACAATCTTCTATACCTCCCCCGCCCCCCCCCAAAAAACCCCAAACCAAAAAACAAAACAGTCTGTGTAGCAGTAGTTACATTGTCCTATAACCCATCCTGTTTCCCACATGCTGTCTACCCAAAGAATACAAATTATTCTCCTTTCAGCAACTGTCTTTGAATAGCTATTAGTGTAATCTGTATCATTATTATAACAACAGTAATTTCTAATGCCATGGAAGTGAGTGGTCTCTGCATTTTCATTATATTTCTTTCAAACAACTGTGTTGTCATTTGAACTGAGAAAATGTACTCTGTTCAAACTTTGTCTTGAAAAAATGAGTTTGGAGAACCTTATTTTTTCCTTTCTGCCTCTCTGTCTCTCTGTGTCTCTCTCTGTCTCTGTCTCTCTCTCTGTCTCTCTTTCTGTCTTTCTCTGTCTCTCTCTCTCTGTGTCTCTGTCTCTCTCCCCCTCCTCTCTCTGTCTCTGTCTCCCTCTCTCTGTATCTCTGTCTCTCTCTCTCTCTGTGTCTGTCTCTCCTCTCCCTCTCCTCTCCCCCTCCTGTCTCTGTCTCTCTCTGTCTGTCTCTCTCTGAAAAGCTAAACAAAATAATTTTGAAGGAAAATGAATATAAAATAGGAAGTTGCTGGTTTGGGCACTTTGCCAATAGCAGGTGGAAGGCACAGCTTTTACTGAGCATCGCTATCACCCAGAAGCATTCTCTACATGTGGTTTCCTGAATCACCAGAAATCTGTTGACTTTAAATTCTTTTATTTATTTTTAACCAAAATCACAAAATAGAGTTTTGGTACCTGTTTATTTGTGAGATAATGGGAAAACATTTTTTTTTGGTATAATAGAAATCAGGGAGGCTGGGAGATAATGTAAAAATTGCACCTGAAGTCGTCCCCCTTCCCCCCAGCCCAACCAAACATATAAACAAACAGTCACTTAGTCTCCTAGGTTCCTGTTGGAAGCTCAGCGTCTCCTTGTACATTTTATTTACTCCAAATACAATGCAAAAGAAACAAGATGATTTTTGCGGCATGATCAGACTTTCTTTCCTACCTTTCCTTTCAGAGGATTATAAAGTGATGATGATGATAGCAGCTCACATTTCTATAGTACTTTAATATTTAAAAGCATTTTCCTCACAAGAGTCTGGTAAAGTATCCACAGTTATCCCTTCCACATCGTGTAGATTAGAGGCACGATACCCCCGCAACCTGGAAAAATCCTTGTAAAATTGTCTTACTCTCCTATCAAAGAAGTCTGAATTATTATGATATTAAAAGATAAAATGTGTTGTTATGATATAATACTATACATAAAGTTTATGCATTTCTGAGTTTCCAAACTTCTTCTGTCATCTGCTGGTGTTCTTGTGTGTTGTCATTGGCTTCCACAGAACTTCCAGAAATCACCCATTTAATTTCTTATGTTGACCCACAGTCTATCGAAACTGTGATGGGGAAAGTCATGATATGGAATGGAAAACTGTAGTATAAAGGATATTATCCTCATTTTGTAAATGAGAGAACTGAGGCTGAGACAGGTGTGGGGACTTTCATGGCTATATAGCTATTAAATAGGATGGCCAGGATTTGAACTCCATACCACTGATTGTATATCTAATTCTTTTTCCACTATACTACTCTGCCTCTTAATAACTCACATTTTAGTAGCACTTCAAAGTATTTTTCTTACAATCAACTACTGTTCTCTTGTAGACAGCTAGATAGCGCAGTAGATAGGGCATTGGGTCTGGAATCAGAAAGAACTGAGTTCAAATATGACCTCAGATGCATAGGAACTAGGTGACCCTGGGTAAGTTACTGAATCTTGTTTGCCTCCGTTTCCTTATCTATAAAATGAGCTGGAGAAGGAAGTGGCAAACCACACTAGTATCTTCACCAAGAAAACCCCAAAAGGGTTCACAAAGAGTTGGACATGACTAAAAAACAATTGAAAATATACATACACATACATACGCATTCATAATATGTGTGTATATGTCTACATATATACGTATACACACAGATATATACAATATACATACACATATACCTATATAACAATGGTATTGCTATTTATATATGATAGAAATTGCTATATCTATAGATATTTCTGTATGATGAGATATGTATCTATCTAGATAATAGACAAGATAGATCTACATAGATGGATAGTTAGACAGATATAGATAGATATGATCTTCCCTGATGCAAGTCTTAAATATCCCACTGTGATGCCACATCCTGGTGTGGATATGATCCTGGTTTGTCTAAGGTCTTGCCAGTGGAATATAACTTCTGACATATTCTCCTAAGACTTTGAGAGCAGTCCTGGCACCAAACTATTTCTATAAAGTTTGGGGAAACTCATCACTGAGAGGCTGGCCATGATGTGATGTATTCTTGATAGTAACCCATGAAAGCTATTAAACATATTAGAATGGTGTGAATGGGTCTCCCTCTGTGCCAGTGGAGGGAATTCCTATGACAATGAAATCATGGATCCATTGGAACAACTATTGATAAAAGTAATAAATGGACTAGAAAAATAGGTATAATCCTTTATGCCTAAAAAGACAGATTTTTACAAAGCTGATCTTTTCCACAAGGAGCTGTCTTTGTAACTAACTGTTCTTGCTCTCATTATTTCTAACTGTCTCCTACAACTGTCTCTTCAATGAACTATTCTCATTTATTTATGGATCATATCCATAGATTGAATGGGAAGGGTGGAAACATTTTTTTAACCTATTATGTGCAAGGCACTGTGCTAAGTGCTTTACAGATTGATTATCAGAACAGCCGTGGGAAGCAGATGCTATTATTATCTCAGTTTTACAGTTGAAGAAAATCAGGCAAAAAGAGGTTAAGTAATTTGGCCAGGATCATATAGCTAGGAGGTATCTGAGGTCAAATTTGAACTTGGGTGTTCTGACTTCAAGCTCAGAGATCAATTTGTTGTGCCAACTCAATAAACAGCTGGAAAATCATCTTACTCTCTTCTTATAAGTAGAACACTAAGACTCATGGACTTTTATGTGCTTTTCCAAGTCATACAAGATGGCTGTGATAGAATAAAAAATAGACTCTAGGTCTATTGATCTATCCAACTCTACTTGTTAGATGAGACAGCCTTTAGGAGATCATGTTATAAAATATATTGGGGGTTTTAGAAAATATTTGATTATTATCATTTTTTAAATTTCAGAAAGATTAATTTGGTCTTCTTGGAGTGCCCTTGTTCTTTCTAGAAGTTGTACTCTTGAACTGTGATTAACCAAAAAAAGTTTTTTGTCTCATTGCCCCAGTGATATGGAATTGGAAATAAAAGATTAAAAACAGATATTGAGAGGGGTTTTGTGAGAACCTGGAAGAGTTCTTATAGAAAAAAAAATAAAAACGTCTTTTATGCCCAAAGAATACATAGCATTGGAGCCTACAAGACATGTATCTGTTGGGCTTTCTCAAAGGCAGCATGGTATTGAATTCAACATTAGTGAAAATCTAAACCCAAAGGAAGACAGTCATGGTTGAATGGCCAACTGTTATTGTATTAGCTTCTCTTGCCAAGGGTCTTTATTTACCACAGCACAGAATTCTTATAAGAAAGTTTGTTTCCTTTAAAAAAAAAACAAACCAAAAACAGTATATCTTAAAAGGAAGGACCTTTAATATTCTGACTTGAAATTCCAGTTGAATTTTTCTTTCTTTCTCATGCTTTTATAAATCAGTGCTTTGTTTTCCCCCATGTTATCCTGCTATAAATGGAGATTGCACCATTTTAAAGGATCTTTGCCTGACTGGATTATGATACTAGTCATTGTGTTAGAAAGGAAACAGAATTGTTCTCTTCATAATATATTACTTAAACATTCAGACATCTGAAATTTTCAGAAGTTAAGGCAAGTGGTCAAGGGGAATGGAAAAACAAGAAAGTGAGACTAAGCGTGTAAAACTCAACTTTGCCTGCATCACAATTTCCATACTGGCAACCTTGATTGTGGAATACAACAGCATGTTGTAATCCCTGTGAAATAAAAACCATAGAAAAAAATAGAATAAAAACTATAGAAAAACAAAACAAAACAAAACTGAATACTTTCAAATGGCGCTATTAGTTTGTAACCCAAGTGCTTAGAATTCATGTTCTTTGCAGGCAGATATTGTGGTGCAATAGGAAGAACACTGTATTTGCAGTGAAAGGACCTGGGTTCAAATCCTAGCTATGCCATGTAAAACTGATACAACCTTGGTTAGGTCACTTCCCTTCTCTAGACTTTAGTTTCCTTATTTGTAAAATGAGAGGTTTGAACAAGATAAATTCTATTTATTTTTTGCCTTTTGGAGGGCAATTGGGGTTAAGTGACTTGCCCAAGGTCACATGGCTAGTTTTTGTGTTAAGTGTCTGAGGCCAGATTTGAACTCAGGGCCTCCTGACTCCAGGGCCAGTGCTCTATTCACTGTGCCACCTAGTCACCCCTTGGACAAGATAAATTCTGAGCCTCACTGAGATTGTGACTATCAACCAGGCTTAATGTAACTTGTTGCTCAAAGCCCATTTGCATGACTTCCGTCATGAGTAGAGACTGATTATTCAATACTCTCCTCTACAAAAGAAGCAGAGTTGGTGAGAGCTTGATAGAAAGGAGATGCTTGCCTTCTGACTTCCAACTTTGAAAGGGAACATGCATGATTCCAGAGACAGACTCTGTTAAGAGGTCAGCCCCCGACTCTATCATGTTATTGTTCCCAGTCTGTTATACTAGATACTTAAGGGAATTTCCCCTTGGGTAATATCTTGGACTCTCTCTTTGTCTCTGTCTGTCTCTGTCTCTCTTTCTGTCCCTGTCTATCTCTTTCTGTCTCTCTGTCTCTTTCTGTCTTATCTTGTTTTCACTGATAGAGACCATTTATTCTGTGTCTTGTATGTAATATATTCTGATTTGGATACTCTAATTTGCATTTGCCATCAGTTCAGATAAATGGGTTTATTTGCTATTTACTACACATTCATTATAGGAGTAGCATTTTGTGGGAAGGTAGTCTAACTTTGGATATATAGCTTGGGGAATTCCTCATTAAATGATAGCTATCATACAGTAATAATTTGAACCTAAAACTTATTTCTCTTAGACTAGATATTTAGGTGGGGTGGATAGATATAATTTTAGCCTTGCACTCTACTCCCAAGGAGAATAGAGTGTGGTTAGCTACTGACCCCAACCTCCTGCTTGACTCCTGGCAAGAAACTTTCTTCTTTGGAGAAAGTTTAGTGAAGGAGACTCTAGAGATAGCAGTTTTTGCCTCCCAGCAAGGCACATTTAGAAGGATCATGTGGACACAGATAACCCACATGAGCAAAGTATGGCACCCATATACCTACATTTATATTCCCTCCTCTTCACCCCTCCCTCCCCCTCCTTTTCTTTCTCTTCCTCTGTGGGAACAATTTAGGTCATTTCTGGCTCTCCCTTAGAATTCAAGTCATCTCACCTACAAGTAACCAAGGTTACCAATAACCAAGTTAAATGTAAAGTAGATATATTGTGGGAATTCAGGGACATAAATGAGACTGGCCTTTTTGCTCTGCAGTAAGGTAAGAATATCCTCTTCCTTCCTCAGAGAGGTAGATAGCCTTTATCCTGTGCAAAAGTAGTCACTTCTGACAAGGAAAGGTTCAGAAGTGTAGGGAGAACTAAAGAACTTTAATTCAGTGGTGTTCTTGCATGGTGGAAAGAGGTCTAACTCCCTGCTTAGAGGGATGGCTGGATGGCCCGAGCCAAAAACTGCTCCCTAGCTTCCAGTTAGAGAGGGCTCAGAAGCCCAACCAACTCTTCATTTCCCACCACTTAACACTCCTTGGATTGGACTCCACTGTCATTATTACCTGACTCTGGATACCTTTTCTCTCCTCTCCCTTCCCCCCTAACCTCCTTCAGCATCCGTTTGTGTGTTATCTTCCCTCCTCAGATTATAAGCTCCTTGAGGGCAGGCACTAATCTTTTTGTTTTTTTAAATCAGCAGCATTTAGCACTGTGCCTGACACAGAGTAGGCACTTAAAAAATGTTTATTGTATTACATTGTAAAATGAGTCGAAGAAGCAAAAATACTTTAAGAAAACTCAGAGTGACAGCAAAAGATGAACACTACTCTTGTAAACTGGCATCAGTCCTTCAGTGAATCTGTGATCCCATTCAGTTGAGTAAATTCCCCTGCCACGCACATTGAAATCAATTCACACATGGTGGTGGCATGATTAAAAGGCAATTGGAAAGCAGCCTGGGAGTGTTCGCAGATTACGTACTCAATATGAGCCAACAGCATGATGTAATATAATCTTTTTTGTTTGTTTGTTTGTTTGTTTTGCTTTTTGGAGGGCAATTGGGGTTAAGTGACTTACCCAAGGTCACACGACTAGTTTTTGTGTTAAGTGTCTGAGGCCGAATTTGAACTCAGGTCCTTCTGACTCCAGGGCGAGTGCTCTATTCACTGCGCCACCTAGGCGCCCCGATGCAATAGAATCTTGGGCTGCATTATGATATACTTGGGTTCCAGGAAAAGGAGTGTAGTCCCTCTGTACTATTTCCTGGTCATACCATATCATCTAGAATTTTGTGTACAAGTCTGGACACAACCCACTGAGAAACTGTACAGCAAACCTTGGGGGCTGACTAGAAAGGTGTAAGGCCTTGAGTCTATGTTACATGGGGACTCTTTGAAGGAACTGGGGATATTTGACCCAAAGACTCATGGGAAGTTCTTGAAGTATTTGAAAGACAGGATTGGTTTTGTTTTGTCTCATATTGAACCGGACACAGTGGATGAAAATTGAAAAGTAATGAATTTAAGCTGGGTGTTGAAAACAATTTTTTAATAAATAGATCTATTCAGAAGTGGAATCTGATGCCTTGAGATGTAGTAGGGTTGGATTTCCCCTGTTTGGAGGTCTTCAAGTAGAGATTAGATGACCACTTTTAAATGATTTTATAATATGAATTCCTTTTGGGAATGGGTTGGCCTGTAAGGTTGCTGAACCTTCTTCCAGCTCCAACATTCCGTGATTGACATACTATGTGATTTTTGTCTATGTCATATCATAAATTTTCACAGAGGACCCTCCCAAAGTGCTGGAAGCCTTTTCTCTTGGTCTTTTTCTATTTCATAGATATCCAGCATAAAACATTTGACTATAGTTATTCTTTGCTTTTACTATATGAACAAACCACCTCCTTTTATAGTCATATATGCACTTTCTGATGTGTTTTACCCCACTTCTTGCCTATAGGTCTTTTGGGATAATATACTCTCTAGTATGCTGAGTTTCTCTAGTACTCCAAGAAGGCTAAGACTTTGTGGGGTTTTGGCTTTTTAAAAAAAATTATTATCTAATTATATACAATATACATATAATAATATGTAATTTATATATTTATAATATAATATTTATAAATATTATATAATTAATTATAATAGACTGCATTCTAGTTCGGATTTTTATGACTTGGGCATATTTTAGGCTAGATGACTCAGTGGATGGAGTATTGGACCTGAAGTCAGGAAAACCCAAGTTCAAAACTGGCCTCAATCACTTACTAGCTGTTTGATCCTGGGTGAGTCACTTAACTTTGGTCTGCCTCAGTTTACTCATCTATATAATAAGAATAGTAATAGCACCTACCCCTGAGGATTGTTGTGAAGATAAAAATGAAATAGAATTTGTAAGGCACTTTGCAAATTTTAAAGGGCTATATACAATTGCTAATATTGATGATGATGACAATGATATCTTTCTAGGTAGTACTATTAATGGCAAAAACATTTTTTAAAATCCCAAACAAATTCCTTGTATTTCTCAGTGCAAATTGGCCTTGCTTTGAATTATCTTCCCATAGTTACCCATTCATTGCTAATCACTTCTGTGATATTTTCGTCATTGAGACATTTTTGTAGTTTTGTCCAACTCTTTGTGACCCCATTTGGGGTTTTCTTGGCAAAGATACTAGAATGATTTGCCATTTCCTTCTCCGGCTCATTTTACAGATGAGGAAACTGAGGCAAGCAAGGTCAGGTGACTTGCCCAAGGTCACACAGTAAGTATCTAAGACTGGATCTGCACTCAAAAAGATGAGTCTTCCTAACTCCAGGCCCAGCACTCTATCCACTTCACCACCTTCCTTTCTGTGATATAGACAGAAACAAAAACAGAAGTGTAAGCATGGTGTGGACTGTAAGAAAGGAGGAAAGGAAGAAAAGAGGAAGAAAAGAAAGGAGAAAAGAAGGAAGGAACTTATATTTTCTTACTATGTATGATAATCATGTGACTTTTTTCATAGGTATACACATATCTATATCCACACACACATATATACATGTACATACACATCCATACATACACATATATCTCTATATATGTTCATAATGAATACAATTGCATGCCTCTCTAGGAATAATAACTTTACATTGTTGGGAGGTTCAGCTGGAGTTGATCTGAACAGTGCTGTAAATTTGGGTATAATATAGTATGAAAAAATAACGAGATTGGATTAACCCTTTCCAGTTTTCATTTGTTTCTGTTTACTCAGTGTACCCAAGTACTACAAATATTTCCAACATATGTTAAAGCAATCACGGTTCCAGAAGAATAAATGAATGAATGACACTTATATTAAGCAACCCTTATGTCACATGGAACATGCATTTCTTTTTCCAGATTTAAATACAGTGATTCTAAGATCTCGAATGGTAATAACCCTTATAATTAGGGCAACAAACTCATAAAATCATATACAAATGATGGTGTCTTTTTTTTTTTAAGTAATTGGGGTTAAGTAACTTGCTCAAGGTTACAAGGCCAGTTATTTCTGGGTGTGGTGGTAAGTATCTGAGCCTGGATTCGATGCTCAGGTCATCCCAACACTGAGGCTCTTACTCGCCGTGCTACCTGGCGACCCCTATGGTGTCTTTTTAATCATGCATTTTCTGACCCAATGCCTCTGAAGATATTTAGGGGTCCTGTAAAGTTAATGGATTTTAAAATGCATTTTGGCTTAGCCATTGGGTTAGTCACAAAATCATACAACCTTAAAATTTCATTGAGTTCCATCTATGCTATTTGCCAAGACTGAAAAAAAAATGCTGAATGATTTTAGAATGTCTTTCAACAAGGACTAAAAGAAATGAGCTTTTTGGATCACCCTGGTGTTCTTTTCCAGACAATTCAATGACCAGAGTGTTTCACCTCTGAACAATTCTAGTTAATCAGGATTTTCCTATATATTCTTTTTATTGGTTGTGGAAGTCAACTACTGGACATTATAAGCTCAGTTTATGAGCCATAGTTATTGCTATTTGCAGACCAGTTGGTTGTAGGTTGAAATACAGGTAATATTATGAATGGCAATATTTTTAATCATGAGTCTGAAAGTATTTTATGGTGGCAAATACTGATTAAATTTCTCTGCAGCCAGTCAGCCAACGACTCATAATTATTGGGCACCAACAGGATATATTCCCGCATGAGGCACTTTAAGTATCGTTCAGCTAAATTCTGAATTGTAGTTTGCATAAAACCTTCAGCTCAATTCAACAAATATTTATTAAACACTCACTATATGCTGAATTGTCAGCCCACAAGGACAAAAATGAAACAGCCCTCACTATTGAGGAGTATGCATCCTTCTGGGAGGATACTTCACATAGGATAGTCGGTCAGTTAACAAGCATTTGTGAAATGCTTCCTATGTGCCAGGGACTCACGGACTAGATCTGTGATTTCATTGGTACAGGAAACTACCAAAGCAGGTCAGTACCTTCTCTGCAATTTATTGTCTTAATAGTCTTTAATTGTCTTAAGACAATAAAATATACTTGAAATAATATACTATTAGATGTGTGTATATATACACATCTATAGTACATAATTTAATCATATATTATAATAATGTAATATACAATAAATATACTTAAATAAAAATAATTGAGTGTTTATTGTTTTAAGAGTCACCTAGAACACCAAGAGCCAAAGCAACTTATGCAGGGTGATATGTCCCACATATGTCGGAGATGGGACTTAAGCCCAGGTGTTGTTGGCTTCATATAGGAGAATGTATAGAGATAAGTAAACAGAAGAGCCAGCATCATAAAGTGAGGTCAGGAAATTGGAGGTAGTCACTGAACTGAGCCTTGAAGGAATTTTGAGAAGCAAAGATGAGGAGAGAGTGAATTCCCGGTAGAGATCTATAACTCTGTAGTTTTTTTTTCCTTACCAAAGGCAAAACCAGGTGAATTGGTAGTCAAGTGATTTAAAGGACAGTTGGACTGGGGGGGGGGAGGTAGTCTCACTAGAGGAAGTACTCTTTTCTCAATGGTTATGCATATATTAGTCCTGAGAACAAGGTGGTCAGTTTAGGAAGGAATTATGGCATCTGTAAATGCTAGTGCCCTGGGATAAAGCCCCGTTCACCCTATGCTATTTACAATACCACATTCCAACTTAAGGGTTACTATCTTTAACCTTCAGAGAATAATCTTCATCGCTGTTTCTGAGTACCTTGAGCCCATTTTTAATTCCAAGGAAATGTAGCATTCTACTTTTCTCAGATAATAAGCATAGTTTTATCACCATCTTTTGCTCTGACAGGAATCCCTATGTTAAAATATAGTGAAGGACCTTTCTAGGACTCTAGCTGCATCATGGTTTATATATGTTAATGAGTTTGAGTCTTCAGAGATGCTTCAGCTTAGGGAAGCATATCTGTGAGGTCATTTTCTTTTGAAAACTATTAATCCTTTTTGCTTTTATACCGCCCCAATTTGCAGATATAAACCAGCTCCCTTTCTTCCCATTAGCAAGCCATCCCTGGCTTATTCTTTAGAATAATTTGTTTTTAAAAGGAAAGGGGGGAAATGTTTGGCAAAGCTAACATGTCAACTTTTTTAGCAATGAATACAATATTCTTCACTCAAAGTACTATAGCTCAGCAAAGAAGAGACAGGAGAGAGGGAGGGAGCAAGTATTTATGGAACACTTCCTATTCACCAGATACTGTGCTAAGAGCTTTATAAGTAATCTCTCAACTGATCCTCAAAAATAACCTGATTCCTCAGATCAGTTATTATTCCTGGAGATACATGAGATTTTATTAGTATCCCTGTTTTTTTATTTGAGGAAACTGAGGCAGATAGAAGTTAAGTGACTTGCTCAAGGTCACATAACTAGTGTGACTGAGGCTGGATTTGAATTGAGATCTTTCTGTTACAAACCCAGAACTCTATCCAACACACCACTGGGCTTTTTACCTAGCAATCACTTTAATATAAATAGATATACAGGATTTGAGGAGCAAAGGCATAAAGAGAGGCATCTTGCTACTGTGTTACAATAGAAGTAGAATCATTAAGTTCTGCAGAACCCTACTTAAATGAACCTTTCAAAATTTATGACTGTTGGATTTTTTTGGATTTATTTAAGTAATGGGGAAGGAGATTTCAGAGTACCTCATGCTAAAGGGTAACATTGTTCTTCCTGTGAAACAAAGAAATAGAGATTTGTGTCCATCTCCAACTATGATTATCTTAATATATTCCCTTTGTATTTTATCCCCAGCCCTCCTTCCCCTCCCCCTCACCCCAGCCTCAGAATGTATATTTCAGAATGTGGGAGTGTGACTGGGTGGCAGTTTCTCTGGCCATTACCCATATGTGATAAATTGCTTAGTAATCTCTGCCTGGACGTCGTGCATACGCTGTGAGTGTTTAGGGCACTGCAGCTTGGGATCGTTTCCAGTCTTTCATAAATAACCATTAATCTGCCCCCTTTACATCCAGCTCTGCCTGCTGGAAATTGCTCCGTGCTGATCCAGTAAAGTGCATTAAAACCCCAATCCAGGTGGTATTAAAGGGATAAATGAACCACAGAAAAGAGACTCTTGTTCTGGATTTTTACTAAGGCATTTTTATCCTTTTTTTCTCTTTTTCCAAATTCAGGAAATAAATAGTTTAAAATGGATTTTGGAGAGTATATTTCTGCCATTGTGAATGGCCCCTGTGCTGGAAAGGACTTGGGTTTTGAAAATTAAGTTTTAGCTTCACAGTTATGAAACACATTGAATTCTTGTTACTTTTGTATGATGCAGAGATATTACAATTAACCATATTAAAGTGGTCTATTTTTCCATGACAGTATTGCCTACCAGAAAAAAAAAATGACTTACTGTCATTTGCTGTGGTCTCAAATAAATGTGCTGAAAATAAAAGTGATACAATGTAAACTGGGTAGTTATGAAACCCTAAGAGTATGTCTTTGTGTATGAGGGTTTGGGAAGGGGCATCTCTTGGTGGGTATTCTTAGTTAATCCATGATCAGTTTCACAAAGGAGACTGAGTTTTTTTAAGAAGCAAACTTATCTTTTGAGTAATGTAGACATTTTAAAATTAAAATTCTCATTTTTATTTTGTGCTCTTATCCAATTAAGAAACATTAAATTTTTTAAATGGCAAATAGCAGTGTTTTTCTCTCCAGCACAAGATAGAATAATTTTAATAGTTTTCTTAAGTGACCCAGGATTGTTCTGTTAAATTTGTAAAGGACTCATCATGTAATATGCTCTGTAGAATAAATGTATGGAAAGACAGTGTCTCACAGTATATCAAATGACAAGTAACTTCAAAAAAGAGGAATGTTTTCAGGTTGACCTTGAAGATATTACAAGAATCACTAGAACGAATGTCAGAAAGGAGAGTATGGTCAAAAAAGACTTCCTATCTGACAGTTGCATAAGGTACAAATGGTAAAAACAAGTATATTATCTGACTTAGAATAAAATGCTTATGCTGAAAGGTAAAGTAGAATTAAGTTTAGCTTCAGGAATCCTGTCAAGGCTAATACTTTTAGGTATTAGGCACAGGTAAATCAGCATACACCACACAAACTCAATCATTTGCTTCCAAATGGCTTATTTTCAAAAGCTAAGATGTCAATTCCAGTTGAATTGACAGCTTCTCCTCCCATTAGCATTAATGAGCTACCCACTTAAATCCTCCCTCCAACATCAACAAGGGAGCTAGAGACATCCCCCTCCTACTCGGTTTTGTTTCTGTATATACCAAATGTTGGCTATTTGCTAAATTAGTGTAAATTTATAGGCTATGGTGCATATTACCTTCCATAGCTAAAAATGACTTCTCATAGGAATTAGTGTTAAAATGTAATTTTAATCATCTGTCAAAATACGTTAAATAATCATTACTCACCAGCAGGCCGTTAGGAAATACACTAAATCTTGGTGAACATGTGACCTCTGCAACTGAGGCATTTTCTACAAAATTAGAGTTGAAAAGGAGCTTGACAGCTTGCTTAATCTAATTCCTTTCTTCCAGAGGCCCTCACATAAACAGTTCTTGAAGAGTGGTTTAAAAAAACAATAGAGACAGAATCATTTCAGGTCACCTATTTTTCAATTGCTCTCCTCATCACAGTCCCGATTCTAGTTAGCCTGATTCTTTTCCTATTCATGGTTTGGTGGCTGAAACTAAGGATAAAGGTGGGGTGGAAAGAAGTGAGTGGGGGTACCTTCCAAAGCCCAGCCTAATACAAGCCACTCCTGTAGTTCAGGCTTGGAATTGGAATGAAATGAGACACAGACCATCGACCATTTAATAAAGAAAAAGTTGACTTACAATAAAATGGAAAGGGTATTCGTCAAGGATAAGGCATTGTTTCAGTTGGGTAGGGCTCCTCTTGTTTCCTCATTTCCTATACTGGCATGCCCAGTGATCAGCTTGTGAAAAACTGAGGACCCCTCAGTTGTGGACTGGGCTTGTGGACCTAGTAAACCAGACAGTTTAATCAACTGTTAGAACCTTAGGTCATTGGGACCAATTAAGTTTTGAGATAGTTTCATCACCTTTGGGGGTGAGAATAGGGGAAGGGAAGCGGACAAAGAACGTGTATGCAGTAGATTTTGTTCCTACTACAGAATTTATATTTATAAAACACTTTCCCTCCAAATGCCCAGGTATATACTGCTCAGAACTATCACTGTGTCTTTCTTGGTCTCCCCTCACCATCAATAAAGCTACCATCTTCATAGGCCATGATTTTTTTTGTTTGTTTATTTTTCTATCCATCTTGATAAACTTAGCTTCCTTGTAGTTGGGATAATTTGAAGCCAAAACAAAAATGATGGGATGCTAATCCATTCATTTATGCAACAAACACTTAAAACCTACTATGTGCAGCATATTGCATTATAGGCTGAAAAAGCTACAAAGGGGTTTTGTCATCACTGATCATTTATGGTCAGACTCAGCTCTCCTCCCCATCCTTGAAGTCCTTAAGTAAATAATCCCAGCTGAATCTATTGTATTTTTAAAGGCATTTTGAAAAGATTTCATTATTCTTTCTTTAACTTTCTCTAGTACCTAATTGCGATACCTTCAGAAAATTATTTGTTTTTACTCAATTGAATCCCTCCTCTTGCAGGTAAAATCATTTATTTTAAGCTATTCTTTAGGCAAAGATTGTTGATTACTATTCTTGTCATCCTTTCCCAGTTTATACATTTTTTATGTTCATATCCAAGATTATGCTTTAAAAATATCAAAATTTACTAGGTACCTACTCTGTGCACAGCACTGTGTTTGGTGCTTGAGAGTAGAGTTGAATAAACTGTAGTTTACTTCCATGAAGACATAGGCCAGCACAGTAAAGAAAAAGTAGTTGACTTAAGAGTCTGGAGACCTGGGGCCAGCCCTGACATTTACTGGAAAATGTCACTTCAAGTGAGTCACTTAACTACTCTGAGATTTGCTTTCTTCATCTGTGAAATGGGAAGGATAATTTTGTCCTACAGACCTCAAGGCGTCATTGTGAAGACAGTGCTTTTTGTAAATCTTTCAGTGCTATGTTATATAAATGCAAATTATTATTATGGTATTTATAATCTAAGAAAAGGATAGTACCTACCCATAGATTACTGTAATGCAAAAATGAATTTGAGATATGCTTAAAAAATTTTAATAATAGAAATTAAAAAAAATTAATTAAGAAATTTTAAAGGGCGGCCAGGTAGCACAGCAAGTAAGAGCACTGGCCCCAGTGTTGGGATGACCTGGGGGATCGAATCCGGGCTCAGACACTTAGCATCCACCCAGAAACACCTGGCCCTGTAACCTTGAGCAAATTACTTAACCCCAATTGCTTTAAAGAAAAAAATAAGTAAAAGTGCTAGGAGAGAAGGTAGTGATTGTTTTTGTTCAGTTGAGTCTATCTCTTTGTGACCCCATTATGGGTTTTCTTGGCAAAAGCAATGGAGTAGTTTGTAATTTCTTTCTCCATCTTATGTTACAGATGAGGAAACTGAGGCAAACAGGGTTAAGTGACTCGCCCAGGGTCACATAGTAACTGTCTAAAGCTGGATTTGAATGTAATCTTCCTAACTCCAGGCCAGGGACTCAATCCACTTTACAATCTAGCTGGAGGTGGGGTGGAAGTAAATTATTAATTTATAGTAGAGTAGGTAGCATTTAAAATGGACATGGGAATAGGAAGGATATTTCATACATAGGAAACAAGCGGAAGAGGGTGTAGGCTCAGCTAGGAGGGGGGGGGGAGGTGCTATCTGGTGTTCCTTTGGGATAATTAAATCTTTTTTCTACTCTTGTAATTGGACTTGCTTTATTCTGTTGACTTCTTGTTATTCCTCTCAACATCATTTAAAATTTTAATCCTGTCACCTCCCCTCCTCCCCTTTATTCTTCCTTCCCCTAAAATTGTCACTTAAAAATGAATCTTCTCTCTAGGTCATTTGGATTATTGATAAAAATGCCAAGCAAGTACAGGGTCAAAGGTTGTGTCTGGCAGAATAATAATTTTTATCATGTTTGGGGATCTCTGGATATGGACCATTGATGAAGGTCCCTTGGATTCGAGCTCCCACCTAAAGATGGTCATACTCAATAGTCAACCATATGTGTCCAGTTATTTATTAATGAGAATTGTTGTTTGTCTTTTGCTTTTGAAGAGGACCAGTGACATCACAGGGAATGAATAGGATTTAAGTGAGGCAATTTGCATAGCAAAGGCAGTAAGGAATAATGTATCAAGGGAGGATACTGGAGTTAATAAGACCCACTACAGACAGACTTCTTGTGTGACCATAGCCATATGACTTAACTTCTCAGAAGCCCAGGCAACTTTAAAGAATATAAATTCCAGACAAATTGCTGAAGTAATTTCAACACGGATCAAATCCAGCCCAGATTTTAAACGAACAACCAAATTTCCAACAAAATAAGGAAGTCTGCCTGTGAAATTGAATGGGGGAATGTCTAAGAAGTATAGGGTTGGTTTGAAAATAAGATAAGTTCTTGAATCATGACCCTGGTCGATTCTGTGAACAATTTAAATAATCTTTTTTTGCTTCAACTTCCTCTCCCAAACCAGGTGGCAAGGAGGTAGGTGGCTTGGTATAGTGGAGGGAGAGTCCTGGGCTTGGAGATAGGAAAACTTATACTTGAATCCTGTTTCAAATACCTACTAGCTTTGTGACCCTGGGCAGACCAACGCACTTCTCAACCGTAATTTTCCCGTCTGTAAAATGGGAATAAAATAAAAAAAAATATTGCTTCACAGGGGGGAACAAGTGAAAAAATATAGACAATGGCATCAGGCATCTGAACATGCCATACAAATGATAGTTGTTATCATTACTATTGTTTTTATTATTTGAATCCTTACCACCAGATGTTACTCATAAGGAGTTTGATGGTCTGTGGTAGCAGATGTTTACTAAATGCAATGTGCTCTGGTGTTATTCTCCAAGTGATTGTCATTCTTAACCTTGACACTTTTCCTTCTATTTATAGGGACGAAACTTAGCATCAGGGGAGATTGGCTTCTTTCCTAGTGAAGCAGTTAAACCTTGTCCATGTGTAAGTACATATATTTAATTTTTTTTTGGTCAAGGTAATTATTTGTTCAAGAACATTCAGAGGAAATTGGTCAGCTCTACTAGAAATTTTATTAATCATGCCTTCTGGGAATCATATAATTTCTTTGTTCTTTGCATTTGAATATTTTGTCCAACGTTATTTAAAATTGCAACAGTGATAAGCTTCCATTAACAAATTGAAATTTTAAAGTGTTAAAGAAATGTTCACGGGAAGCAAATTTAACTTCAGGGAATTTATGAAATTAGATTGTACTGAGAGCTTTTATTTCTAAAGAAATAAGCCAAAGCTTACAGAAAAAAAAATGCATTGAGCAAATTTTGTTTTTCTCCAGTGAGGTGAGAATGGTTTGATTTTAATCTATTTCCTCTATCTCCCTCCTCCCCAACCCAGTCACTTTGGGTTACAGAGACAGTACATTATAAATAGTATGATTTTTAAAAAGTAGCATCAAATATACAAATCCTTCAACTGAGTCTCTAAATATATATTTCTGTGTACATTGATATATCATTATTGTTTTTTTCAATATCACAGTAAAATGTTCTCAAAACATTAACTTCAGTGTGATGGCTACCAGAAGAAATTATTGAACAGCAGTACTTATCCAAATGAAGTTATGAAAAATTCAACTTTATAGAGGAAACAGAGATGGATGCTATTGTTTCCAATTAAATTAAACTTCTTCAAAAATGCCACCATCTTTCCAGGCTTACAGGCTTTTATATTGGAATTGATTACTGTGACCTCCTGTTAACTGACTTAAAGTCTCCTGGACACTAACATTACAATCATTTTTTTTAAATTTAAGTTTTATTGAAGGTTGTGTTTTTTATATCACAGCATTTTTGGATATATTCTTTCCCCCACTACAGCCCTCCCTCCCTCATTCCCATAATTTCTCTTGATTTTTTTTTGCTTGTTCTTTTGTTTGTTTTGAGACTGGGTCTCCCTTATCTCACCCCAGGGCAGGAGCATTTGCAGCCTCTCTTTAGGCCAGTCTGCTGGCTTTATGTTCCTGATAGTCCCAGGAGCATAGGGCCGCCATACTGGAGCCTGGGAGGCTCACCATCTTAATGCTGGACTTAGTACAAACATCGAATCTATTTCAGCTTAGAAGTCCCAAATTAAAGGGATCCACCAGCCTTACCCTTGTGCAGTAGCAGAGATCATAGCAGTATGTTATTAGCCTGGCCCTTCCCTTATGAAAAAGAAAAAAAAAGTAAAAATGAATGAATACACTGAGTCTTTGGGACAGGATATGGAACATTCCATACCCATTGTCTCCCACCTTTACTGTGAAAGGAGGGATATTCTCTGGTCAATATAATTGGACAATGTTCTGCTCTATTGTTCGTTTTATTTATATCAGTATAGATACTCTGTATTGCTGTTTTCCTAGTTCTGCAAACTTTAATTTGCTTCAGTTTATTTCTTTCCTTTTTTTTCTCTAAATTCCTCCTCCTTGTTTCTTATAACAGGATGAATTCCCATTAATTCATATGCCACTCTTTGCTTAGCCATTGCCTGAGAGGCACCTGTTTTGTTTCTGATTCATTACAAACAAACAAACAAAAACAAAACAAAACAAAAAAAAACACACACAGACACAGACAACACACAGACACACAGGCAGGTTGCATGACCCTGTGCAAGTCACTTAATTCTTGGTGCCTCAGACAAGTGTCTAAATCACAAATTGTAGAGAAGGCTTTTATGTGCATCAATACTATAGAAGAAAGAACTTGTCTCCCTTACATGGATGAAATATTCAGGCCCATTGAAAAATTAAACACTGTGACAGAAATCTAGGGCATGTCCAAGGACAGATGTGTAGAGAGATTCATTAGAGAACATTATCTTTTTCATACCTTTGAGTTCATATATTGCCATTAATATATATTGACTTGTTTGGGAAAATACAGGGAATACAGGCCAGGGAACAGTCTCAGGAGAGCTGGATGAGTCTCTGATAGAGAGAGCCTGGGAGGCCTGCCACTGTTTTGTGCCTTCACTGGCTGTTCAGGTGGGGGTTCTGGGAGTCCTCCTCAGAATGCTGACTAATGAGAGGAATCAGAGTGCAAGGGCAAGAGTTCTAGACTCTAAGACAGGAGATAGTGAGCCTTGAATCCCTTCCCTACCTCTTGAGAACCAATGACATTAGAAGGGTGATGTCTTTACTTGCAAGTGGGTTGGATTTAAGAGCAGTACAAAGTCACCAGCCTCACTCTCTTCTCCAGGGTGATCTGAGTTCAGTGGCAAGGCATAGATCAGGAAGATTGGAGATGACCCCAGATGTAATGGGAGGTCTTGACCTTTTTAAGCTAAGGTCTTTCCCAGGGCTCAGTTTGTCTGAGGCAGCACCCATTCAGTGATTGAAGGCTAGGTAAGAAATGAGGCAAAAGATGGCCTAGATTGCCTACTTAAAAAAAAAAAAATCAAACTGGGAGGAGAAGACCCTCAGGGTTTCTTTCCAGAACAGAAACAATTGCTATTTACACTCATTCTGAGCCATCAAAACCCAATGACCAAGGGAGCCTTGAATTGTTGGCCAATCACTGAGAGTCAGTGATATGGGTTTAAGGCATGGTTGAGTTTTGAATCCCAAGGGGCTTTATCAAAACCTGGTTTTCCAGAGCTCTATTTTAAGAAATCATAAATGAGGGGCAGCTGAGTAGCACAGTGAATAGAGCACAGGCCCTGGAGTCAGGAGGACCTGCATTCAAATCCTACCTCAGACACTTAAAACTTATTCGCCCAGTGACATTGGGCAAGTCACTTAACCCCAATTGCCCTGCCCTCCCCCCTCCAAAACAAACAAACAAAAAGAAATCATAAATGAAACTACATGGAGTGAAAAAGTTCATTGTCCCAGTTATTTTTTTTTCCCAGTTATTTTTTTATTTTTTTAAGCAATCAGGGTTAAGTAACTTGCTCAAGGTTACACGGCCAGTTATTTCTGGGTGTGGTGCTGACTGAGTGTCTGAGCCCGGGATTCGATCTCCAGGTCGTCCCAACACTGGAGCTGGTGCTCTTACTCGCTGTGCTACCTGGCTGCCCCATCCCAGTTATTTTTTAATAATAGATTAAATAAGTTGGGAAGAGAAAAAAAAATCTATCCCATAAATCCCAAGATATCTTGTGAGGTTTCAGTGATCAAAATTTATGTTCCTTTGGGCAGAGCACCTACAAGTAAGTAAAGTCTAATTCTCCATGTGGACAGTTCCTGCCTGTACTACTAGCTGGCTGCCCACCCACAAAGTATGGAGCATCTTTATTTGTAGGGATAATATATGCAATGCCCACCTTGTGGGGTGACTGGGAGCACTGAATGAGATAAGACTTTGAAAAACTCTAAGTGTTGATGAACACCGTTGTCATTTTGATTTTCCTTAAAGAGTAGCTGCTGTAATTTCCTAAAAGCTCTGGGTTGTCCTGAGACCACCATAAATGATTTTCTTTTATACGTGAGGTAGAAGATATTTTGGGGAAATGGAGGGACTCGTAACTTGCCCAAAGTTACACAGCTAGTTTTTGTGTGGGTGTTCAGTGTCTGAGGCCAGAACCGAACCTGGGTCCTGAGAAACTGGATTTTAATCACAAGCCAGTAACTCTTCTGAAAATGAAAGACATCATTGTGTACTACAAATTCAATACAGTTCATTCTAGGTGAGTGATTACTGAGCCTTTCTATACCTTCTCCCCAATTATTAGCACTCTTTATTTTGTTATGTTTAATAGAAATTTTTTAGTTTATTTTTGCCCATAAAGCATTTATTTTCTCACACTCTCCCACCTCAAACAGTAACATTAAAATCCTCTCAACAAATATGCCTAGTCAAGTGAGGCAAATTCTTTCATTGGCCGTGTCTAAAAATACACACCTCACTTAGCATTTTGAGTGCATCACCTTTCTGTCAGGAGGTGGGTTAGCGTGTTTCAACTTTGGTCCTCTGGAGTCATAGCTTGTGATTTCATTGAATAGAATAATAAAGTCTTTCAAAGATTTTTTTTTTATTATTGTATAAATTGTTCTTCTGCTCACTTTACTCTGCATCAGTTCAAACAAGTTTTCTCAGGTTTCTGTGAAATTGTCCATTTCATCATTTCTTATGGTACAACAATACCCCATTCCATTCATATGTTATAACTACTGTTTAACCTCCCCACTAAGGAGGAGCCACCCTAATTAAAAGTTTTTTTCTACTACAAAAGAGTTATTATAAATATTTTGTACATATGGGTCTTTTTCTTCTTTCTTTGATCTTTTTTTGTGATACAGGCTTAGTAATTGTATCACTGAATCAAAGAGAAAGCAGAGATTAGTGATTTAGGGGAGCATATTTTAAAATCGTTTTCCAGAATAATTAATTCACAGTTCCACCAGTGGTGAACTAGTGCCCATGTTTTCCAACAGCCCCTCCCACATTTGCCATTTTCCTTTTTTAAAAAAATTTTCCAGTTTGAAAGGTGTGAGGTGGAACCTCGAGAGCTTGCCATAAAAGTGCTTTGATTCACATCGTTCGTTATTAGTGATTTGAAACACTTTGTTATATGGTTTTTGATAGATTGGGTTTCTTCCTTTGAAAACTGCTTAATTTTATCCTTCAGCCATTGAATAGCTTTTATTCATATAAATTTGAATCAGTTCCTTATACATCTTGAATATGTGACTTTTATCAGAAAAAAACCTTCCTCTGAAGATTTTTTTCTCCAGTTACTTGCTTCCCTTCTAATTTTAATTACATTGGTTTTATTTGCACAATTAAAAAAAACCTATGTAATCAAAATTGACCATTTTATTTTCTGTGATTCTATCCCTCATTTGGTTGTGAATTCTTCCTTTATTCATGGATCTGATAAGTAATTTATTTCTTAAACCTTTAATTTGCTTATTATATCATATTTTATATCTGTCATATATACATACACATACACACATATACATACATACATACACATATACATTTTGTATATGTGTGTATATTTATATATATATATATCTGTTTTCTTAGCATATTGTGTAAGATATTTGTCTTTACCTAATTTCTGCCAGACTGCTTTCCAATTTTCTTAGCAATTTTTGTCAAATAGTGGGTCTTTTCCCCAGTAAGTAGTATCTTTGAATTTACCAAACAGTAGTCTACTGTGTCCATTTGCTTTTGTATGCTCTATGCCTAATTTATTCCGCTGGTTGACCTTTCTACTTTCTAACCAGTACCTAATACTTTTGAAGATTGACTGCTTTGTAGTACAGCTTGAGACCTGGTAATGCCAAACTCCCTTCTTTCCCCCACTCCCGGCCCCTCCCCTTATTATCTTCCTTGAGATACTTGAACTTTCATTCTTCCATATGGATTTTGTTATTTTTTTCTAACTCTATAAAGTAATCCTTTGGTTGTTTGAATGGTTATAGCACTGAATAAATAAATTAGTCATTTTTTAGTATATTGGCATAACTAAGCCCTAAATAATTAAAGTTATTCTAATTTTTTTTAGCTCTGTCTTTATGTAAATAATATTTTGTAGTTGTATTCATATAGTTCCCTGGTATGTCTTGGTAGATAGATTGTAAAATATTTTATACATTCTGTACTTATACTGAATAAATGAGATTCACTTTTCTATTTCTTTCTGGGTTTTGTTGATAATATGCAGGAATGCTGAAGATTAATGTAGATATATTTTATATCTTCTAACTGCTGAATTTTTTTAATTTTTAAAATTGATTTGTGAGGGTTCTCTGGATAAACCATCATATTATCTGCAAAAATACACTCCAAACAATAGTTTTCTCTTTGGCCGTATTTATTCTTTGATTTCTTTTTCTTATCATATTGCTATACCTAGTATTTTTAGCACTATGTCTAAAAAGTAATGTTAATAATAGATGCTTTTTCCTTCTTGAAAATATTTTTATTCATTTCCATGTTTTCCATTTTCTTGTATACATACGGTATCCCTTTACTGTGATGTCAAATCCTTGAATAGAGGTAGGGTTTTTCTTTTGTAGTATTCCAGAGACTAATCATTTTAGGTGCATAAAAAGTGTTTGTTGAATTGAAGGACCCTGTACTTGCACTTCAGTTCTGGCCCTGAGATTTTAAGTTGTATGTCCTTGGACAAATCACTTTCTATATCAAGTCTTAGTTTCTTTATCTATAAAATAAAGATAATAAAGTTTTCATCATCCTAAAAGGCAGTATAACATAGAACTTTGAAGAACTAAGAAGGCCTAGTACATCTCTCACACGTACTGATTATATGGTCCTAGACAGGTTACTTAACTTTTCTGTGCCCTATGCAACTCTCTTGGTCCAAATTAGTATGAATAAGAAATCCCGTGAAGTGGTCACATTATTGGAATTCACACTAGTTATTTCCAATAGTTTGGAACCAATGACCCTATTTCATATAATGATAATTTAGAATAGTGGGAATTCATTTTAGGAGGATTCATCCTTGGCACTCATCAGGACCTAGCAGAGGTATTATATGCTGTAGAAAAGGTACCAACCTGCTTTGGTAGATGAAGTTGCTGCATCAGGACTTTCTTATACCGATGAAATAAATTACAGTCCCAGTACCTATCTGTGTCACACTAACTACCTTATAGATTCTTTTTGAGGACCAAATGAGATAATGCATGTAAATTATAAAGTAGTACATAAATGTAGGCCATGATTATAATAGCCTACATTTATGAATAATAACATTGAAAATCTAATAGCCTACATTTGTATAGTACTTTATAGGTTATGAATATAGCTATCATCATTAATACTTGTGTGAGCAATAGTGGAATAGATTATTTTCTATTTCTGAAATAAATTTAGCATAAGATAGCTACTATTAGAATCTGAAGATAGAATATTCGGGGTTTTTTATCTACTTCGAATATATTAGCTTATATGTAGACACTTGCTAAAACAAGGTTGTCATAGTTGGCATGTAGTAAAATAAAAATGAGTGATGTATATAGTGCAGACCAATTTTATTGTTAGTAACCAAAGGGATATTCTGCCCAGAGAGATAAATTGATTCTGCCCAACTCTTAACCTAGAAGGGCAAAATATAAATATCCTATTATGACAAATGATTCAGCCAATGACATGGTAACATCGATCAGATTTTCAAAGTGCTATAACTTTCACTATTATTATCAAGTGTAACAATCTTCATAACCATCCAATATCAAAATGCCCAGGAATAGCATAGAATGCATATATAAAAAGTCTTCGGGAATAAATGAAAAATGGCTGAGTCATCAGAATAGCTTATCTGTATCCCAGTCTTTATTTTAGGTGTTTATAAGCTCTTTCCCCCTCCTCTTTGCCATAAAGAGTCTAAGTCAGCAGATATTTTGATTACCATATGAATAATGTTAATTTCTGACTGCCCTTCTGCCCTCTAGTTGTTGTGGTTGTTTGATAGCTTTAATTAGACACTCAGAATATTTGATCTATTTACAGAAAACAATGTTTTTCGCTTTTTCTCTCTGAGATTCACATGGTGAAGAATAGAAAACTGAATATTTCTTAGCATTCTGGCCCTGTCAGACTCTTAAACCTAAGTTTGGAATTTGCATCAGTAATGGTGGTGAACAATTATTATCTCTACTCATTGAGCTGAAGAGAATGTCTAGTGCTTTATTCATAATTTATCTTTGTTTTTTTTTTCTCAGTAGAATTAAATAGCTTTACAAATAACTATGTAAATTTCATCAGCCTACACATTTGACTTAACACCTCTGCTCTTGGAGATATACTAGCAGCCACACAAATTATGTCCTATTTGCCCAGCCTATGTTATAATTCCCTTTGGGTAAGAATGGCACTGTATACTAATTTTTTCATGTGTTATTGATGGTTTTTTTTTTTTTTTAAAAACCATCACTATCATTAGCCGGCTAAGTGGTGTATTGGATAGAGTGCTGGATTTGAAGTCAGGAAGACCTGAGTTGAAATCCAGCCTTAGACACTCTTAGCTATTTTGACCCTGGGCAAGTCACTTAATTTCTCTCAGCATCAGTTTCCTTCTCTGAAAAATGGAGATAATAATAGCACCTACCTTTAGGGATTGTTATGATGGGATCAAATGAGATAACATGAAATTTTTAGGCATTATAAAAATGCTAGCTGTTATTATTAATATTGTTGTATATATTTATATATTATAATTTATTTACTATAAATTTAGAGTGTGGAATTTTTGGGAAGGGGAAATATAGTGATGCAGAAACTTCCATTTATAAGCTCTAAATATATTTTTACATACAGAGGGCAGTGCCATTGTGATTATAGACTATTTTTCTGCTTTCTGGTTAATCAGTCAGAGGGTATGTCTGTGTGTATGTATGTATGTGTATATATATATATATATATATATATAGTGTACCTTGTATAATACTGGTTTTTGTCTGTAGGATAGATTTATAAAATATGGTCACATTCACAATAAATCTTCATTTTTAAGTATAGACATGAAGTGGTTCCTATGATGCCCCCAGTTAGAGAACACAACTCTCTAGCAGTCAGCTAACGCTTGAGTTCCCAGGCTCTGTACCAGGAAAGATTTTCTATGCAGCTCCCATTGTAGCACCTTTGTGCTGCGAAAGGACACCAGGGAGCCATCCATCCTGCTACTGAAGTTGGCAACAGCAATAAAACGCACGGTCACACTTCTCCTGGCTAGATAGAATGCATTTCTCATAGTTCTGAAGGGAACCAAAGATGTGGCAGACATCAGCTCCTGCCATGCCCACTGCTGCCATGGTGGGATGACCACCTCCTCTTCCTTCTTGTCCTCTTCTTCCCCTCAAGAGTTCCAAAACTCCTGCCATAACCAAATCACGAGAACTCTTGACCTCCTGTCAGATGGCTGATCTCCTGGTAGTTTTCTCTCTTCCCAAACTGGAAACAGTCTCATATCCCAGGGATTTTATAGCCAGCCAACAAACCCTTACCAGATATTGTTACATTCAAATTAACAAAAAAAGCTAAGGACAGTTAAGTAAAATCAGTGGACTTATTGGTTCTATCTGACAGCATATGCCTCTTTCCGAACCTGTTGTCCACCACCCTAGCATGCTTCATTTTTAGTTCCTTAGCATCAAGATTGGTCATTGCTTTGATTTGAATTTTAGTTTCTTTTAGCCTTGTTTTCCTCTATATTCCAAAAAATATTTCTGAGATTGAACTCCCTAAGCTCTTAACCACCAAAACTCCTTCCAACTCTTTTATTCTATGAGTGCATATGTATAGAACAGAAGAGAAAGTGTGGCATAAAGGAGAGGTGACCTCAAAGTCATAAAGACCTGGGTTGACTGGATCTAGGATCAATAAAAATGAATTCATCATTCCTGACCAAATGCTTACAATAGTAACTTTGTTTTATTTTGCCTTTTTTACATAATAGGTGCCCAAACCAGTAGACTACTCTTGCCAGCCATGGTAAGTATTAAAAATATGTTTTATTTGTGATATATTTACCATATCTATATTTTGTGATTATTTATATATAAATTTATTTACTATAAATTTAGAGTGTGGAATTTTTGGAAAGGGGGAGTATGGTGATGTAGATACTTGCATTTGTAACCTCTAAATATATTTTTACATACAGGGGACAGTGCTATTATGATTATAGATTTTTTTCTGCTTTCCATTAATCAGTCAGAGGGTATGTCGGTATGTATGTATATATGCATCATATGTATGACTACGGGGTTCATAACTGCCGAGGAGGGGAACAATGAACACACTCAAATACCAGCTGTGTACCCTAGATTTAGAAAGACAGATTTCAAAGAGACGATCCAATTCAAGAATTTAAAAAAAAAATCTGACAGTATAATTGTGACTTATCTCAGTGAGTGAAAAAGGAAGAGCCTAAAAAGTCTGGTGTAGATACTTAGGGAGGTGTCTGATAAACTTAGATTTCAAAAGACCTTGTACAAAAGACAGAATCAAGCCATCAGCAAGTATTTAGTAAGCTTCTACTGTGTACCAGATACTGTGCTAGACAGATGCACATAAACTTTTCAGAATAGTGTCCAGAATGTTAATGTTGCAAATTAATTGAAGCTTGAAAAAAGAAATGCTAATGAGACAGAAAGAGATATTTTTAAAGCAATATTTGCAGCACTGTGTACACCTTTGAAAAAAGAAGTGGTGATAACTAGGTGTTTTCAAGTTGCTGCTAAGAAAAGGTTTTCCAACATAATGTCATTTCCTATTTTTGTTAGGTTTACTAGGCTGGAAAATCAAGTCAATGACATATATTTCATTTGACATCTGAATTTTTAGAATAGATGGCAAAGTGGATAGCATGGTAGGTCTAGAGTCTGGAAGATTCATCTTCCTGAGTTAAATCTGACCTCAGACGCTTATTAGCTGTGTGACTCTGGGCGAGTCACTTAACCCTATTTGCCTCAGGTTCCTCATCTGTAAAATGGCAAACTACTCCAGTATCTCTGCCAAGAAAACCCCAAATGGGGTCACAAAGAGTCAGACATGACTGAAAAATGACAGAACAATAAAAACAAAAGTTTATAAGCCTGTTCAACTAATTTGTTGTTTGGTCAACTAATTTAGCTAGATCAACAACTAACTACCTGTAAGAAACGGAACAGATTTGTTCATCAGGCAGGAGTTTGGACAGAATGAGTTCCAAAACCCCTTCCAGATCTAAGATTCTTTTATTCTGTGTGTGCGTATGTATAGAATGGAGGAGAAATTGTGGCATGACAGGAGAGGTGACCTCAAAGTCAGGAAGACCTGGGCTGAAGTTCTGACTCTTGACATGTACAGGCTGAGTGGCCCATGAGTAGGCTGGAGGCCTATTCACTGAATGGGCATTACCTCACTTAGAGTGAGAACCTGAAAAGACCTTAACCTACAAGGGCCAGGGTTTCCTACTGCATCCAGAGCCATCTCCAGTCTTCCCAATGAGTATCTGGTCACTGGATCCACATGGCTCTAGAGAAGAAAGTGAGGCTGGTGACTTTGCACAGCCCTTCCTCATTCAAATCAAAGTCAACTGCAAGTCATGTCACCATCTCCCTGATGTCACAGTCCTCTTCAAGAACAAAGGACAAGCACAACTTCTTTGACCCCCAGCCAACTAGCCTATGAGTTGATGGTCTTCATGAAGAGAGGGCATTTCTTCATTTTGAGCTCTCTACACTGATCAGATCATAGAATCAGAGCCCAAGAAAAAAGTAGCATCCCTGAAAGCCCCCCATATCCAGTGTATACATGAATATCCCTATGTAAGTATAGCACTGACTCTAAAATATGCATTGATGAACATAAACCATATAGGATTTGCAGTTTCTGAAGTACAGGTCCCAGAACTATGTTTAGTTAAATTTTGTTTGTGCTGTAATCCTAAATCGCCCTTGAATTAAAAAAAAAAACCACACACACAAGCCTATAAAGTGATGAAAAAAGAATGGTATATATTTTCATGCTTAACAAAAGTGACTAAAACAGGTTCTGAAACACCTGTTATGTTTTTAAAGATAGTTGATTAAAATATCAGAAAAATCACTATTTTTAAAAAATCAGATGGGATAGAACACCCGGATACTCTGGATGATTTTGGTACAGTAATGGAGGTGGGACTCGATGTCATCTTTGCACTTATACCCATACTGGGAGATGCTATTGTGATTATGCATGAGGAGCTTGTGCCATGGACCTGGCCTGAATCAAATATCCAGTACCACCACCTCCATGGGTTATTCCTCCTCTGCCTCTGCTGACGTTCCCTAATGCACATACTACAACAAAGATAAAAAGAAAGTCTCTGTGAACGCCACCATCCCACCCCACCACAGCCTCCACCATTTCCTCCTCTGCAGGCACCCCCTGACTCACATAACATGATTTGCTTGCACCCAATGTGCAGTCTTAACTGTCCCCAAACCTACATCAAATCATGGTTGATTCCTTCAAGTACCCCAAGCCTTTGGAGCAGCAGCAAACTTTCTATGCTTGACCTTCCTCAATGTCCTGATAGAAATGCCATTTCAGGTGCCTGTTCTTTCATCAGTGGCTTCCTTTGCAGAGCAGATATCTTCCCTTCCACTGGAAAGGCAATATCTGGGTGCCTTCCTGTCTCTGTCCCTGAAAAATCCCCAACCTTTTTTCACAGTCAATGTTCATTGAAAGTCTAGATCCCCATTATTTAAAATAACTAGATATTTTCTTAATGGTCTGAAAGCTAAAAGATAGAAAAGCAAATGGAATTTCTAGATTTGCCCAGGTCTAGCTCAGTTTACTCATATAGTTGCTACCTGGGTTATTTGAGTGTTTATCCAATAATCTTAGCTAGTTGTTTTTGCTTAATCAAGGCTAACAACAACTTTGAGTGAACCTGCAATGTATTCCTGATCCACACCCTTCCTTTTCATTGGCCCCATTCTGGCCATTGGCTATCTGCTATCCCTGATCCCTCTAGGGAACTTGGAAATTGAAGTTGCTCAAGGGTTTGACATGAGACAGTGGCAGAAATAGGATTCTTCTGTGCCATATTCCATCTGGATGAAAGTGAGATTCTCATTTCCCTGGAAATCTAAGTGGAAATCATAATAAAAAATGAGTAAGACACTTGGAAAATAGTGTCAATAACATAGATGATCAAGTTGAAAATCTCTGGGGGAAAAACCTACCTATAATAATGGAAAGATAAAGTTTCTTTTTCTTCCTCTACTCTAGGGAGTCCTTATGTTTTGTTTGTCATGGACCCCCTTCACTATTTAATAATGCCCATGGACCCTTGCTCAGAAAAATGTTTTTAAGTAATTGGATGAAATGCTAAATGTCAGTGAGAGGTTTGTGAAAATGAAGATGTAACTTTTTTTCCCAACCAAGTTCATGGACTCTTTGAAATCTATCCATAGATCCCTTGGTGGTTTGTGAACCCCAGGCTAAGAATCCTAGCTTAGTCATTACCGCCATGTCATTACTGGGTGTTGCAGTCACAAAGGTAATGATTTCAGAGGCAAAAACTAAATGAGGCTGAAAATGAGATGCACTTTACAAAATAAATAAATCCATTAAGAGCCTGGGAATTCAGGGCACAAGGGAGCAGCCTGTATAACTCTTGCATTGTATGCTTGCCAAAATGTAGGACTTCATGGTAATTTTGATCTCTTATAGTGAATAATATTACTGCTTATGACTAACAAGACAAATGAAATAAAACATTTTGAAGACCCTTATTATTTCAGCCACAGAAAGATGAGGATAAAGAAAGAATCTTTCAGGGATGAAGAGAGATAAAAATTCCATATGAGATGCTCAGTATTATTTTCTTCCTGATCATTCCAAATAGAGAAAAAAAGAACTCTGAACCAAACATGCATTTTCTTTTGTTTTTTGCATCTTTTAAAAAACTTTTTATCAATCTTTTGTATGTACCAGTACACATATACACACACATATATCTCACCATAGTTTTCTCCCAGTATTCTTCCCTCTGCTTTCCAAAGAGCCATCCCATATAACAAATAGTATTTTTAAGGCAAAAAAAGAGAAAGAGAAAAAAATCAACACAATTAATTAATACATTAAAAATGTGTGAAAATATATGCATTCTGCAATACATATGGACCTCTAACCTCTGCAAAAGAATGAGTTGAGTTAGGGTCTCATAGCTCTTCTTTTGAGTCCTACTTGTTCTTTATAATTTTGCAACATTCACTTTTGATTGTTGTGTGTGATTGGTGGGGGATGGGGTTGTCCTTTCCTTCTATACTGTGGTCATTGTATATATTGCTTTCTTGACTGCTTACTTCACTCTGCATCAGTTCGTATAGATCTTTCTGTGCTTTTCTGTATTCATCACACACATACTTTCTTAAAGCAAAGTGATGTCCCATTACATTCATGTGCCACAATTTATTTATCCATTCTCCAACTGATAGATATCAACTTTTGTCAAACATACTTTCATAAGGAATAGCCTTGTGAAAGCTGGAGTAGGGACTCATAACATTTGCTTGTTAACTCCTTGTTGGATGTTATGAATGTTCATCAATGTTCAACTGCCCTGGATTTATTTCCTCCTTAAAAAGTCACCTTGACTTGAAACATGATCATTTTCAAGTTGGGGGAAATGAATATCTCAGAACTTATTAACATAATTATTCCTTCAGTCAAATCAAGTTTTCTTGTGGGCTAGACCATCTCAATTGCAATAGCCAGGTTTGAACTTGCAAAATTGAATGGGAGATTAAGGCAATTATGAAAATAATTGAGATAAAGTTATTTTCAAAAGTAACTTTATCTGAATTACCCAGGTATTTGAAGTAATTGTTTTTTACGAGGTGGTGATGGTGGTGGGAGATTTTTCTGGAGAATTGGTATAGTACTGCATGTTGCTTTAGGTGCAAAAATGTGGACGTAGAATAATGATTATCTGGTTAGTCTTATTTTTGTTTTTTTTTCTGTCCTTGTTTTGCATGGGGAAGCAGACTGTGTTTCCTGTTAGCAACACAGGTGGAGAGAGATTACCAGTGGCAGCCATAAGGGTAGTGATAGCAGGAGTATCAGCAGCAGCAGCTTTAGGAACTCTTAGCCTATAGATAGTATGAGGATGGAGCATCTGGTCAGAAAGAGAATACAGGGGACCTTTTGCTGACATTGGGTCTAGCTGGCACTGATTGGCAACAGTATTGTCCATAAGCACTTCTGGGTCACAGTTCCAGGGTGAAGAGGGACACTTGTCATCAGTCACAAACCAGCAGAGGACCTGGTTGCAATTCTGGAGTGGTGTAGAGCACTAGCACTTGCAGCCCCAGGAAAGCAGGGACCTGGTCACAATTCCAGAGTTAAGAGAAATGCTAGAACTTGCAGTTACAGAGGAACAGGGACCCTATCTGGGTAAAGATCAGAACACACCAGGAAAGCAGTAAGAAAACCTCTCCCCAGACTGTAACACTTTGGAAGCACCAAAAACTTGAAGATCCTAAGAACTAGTTTAGAAAACAGCAGCATGGAAAAGACTGAAACTTGGAACAGTTCCCCATGCTCAGAAGAGCAGAGCCCAACTTTAGCACAAGATTCAAAGTCAAGGAATAGGCTAGAAAATGAGTAAACAGCAAAACAAAAAAGAACTTTGCCATAAAAACCTACTATGGTGGCAGAGAAGATGAATATATAAACTAAGAAGAAGACAGCTACAGACACATCCTCAGAGAAAAATGCTAATTGGACCTATGACCAACAAGAATCCCTAGAAGTGTTAGAGAGGTAAGAGTGATAGAGGAAAAATTGGGAAAAGAAATGAGAGTAATACAAGAAAATTATGAAAAGAGAATTAACAGCTTGATAAAAGAGACATAAAAATACCCCAAAATAACACCTTAAAAATTGGCCTGATGACAAAAGAGGCACAAAAATTCACTGATGAAAACAACTCCTTAAAAAGCAGAAATAGGTTAAATGGAAAATTTGTAGAAAAATTCACTGAAGAAAAGAACTCCTTAAGAAGCAGATTTGATCAAATAGAAAAAGGTATAAAAACTTATTCAAGAAAAATAATTCCTTAAAAATAAGAATTGAGCAAGTGGAAGTTAATGACTCCATTAACACACACAACCCAATCAAAGTCAAAAGATTGAAAAATAGAAGAAAATGCAAAATATTTCATTGAAAAAGCAACTGACCTGGAAAACAGTTCGACATCATATTTCAAGAAATTATAAAAAAAATCTGTCCCAATATCTTAGATCCAGAGAATAAAGTAAAAATTGAAAGAATCCACCAATCACCTCCTGAAAGAGATCCCAAAATGAAAGCTCCCAGGAATATTATAGCCAAATTCCAAAACTCCAGGTCAAGGAGAAAATCTTGCAAGCAAACAGAAAGAAACAATTCAAATATCATGGAGCCATAGCTAGGATCACAAAAGATTTGTCAGCTTCCACATTAAAGGAGCTGAGAGCTTGGAATGTGATATGTTTTGCATGATTTCACATATTTAATTTATATCATTTTGCTTGCTTCTTCAGTGGGTGAAGGAGGTGTGAGGAAGGAGGGAATTTGAAATTCAATTTAAAAAAATGTTAAAATAAATAATTTTTAAAAATAAGGAGGATTGGGAAAGGATTCTTGTAGAAGGTGGAATTTTAGCTGAGACTTGGAGAAAGACAGTAAAGACAAGAGAAAGAGACAAGGAGGGAGAATATTCCAGGCATAAGCAACAAGTGATGAAAATGCAAACATAATGGAAGATGGCGTGTCTTGTGCAAGTAACAGCAAGGAAGCCGAGGTTACTGCCTCATAAAGCATAATGTGGGGAGTAAGAAGACTAAAATGGGATCAAATTATGAAGGTCTTCCAAAACCAAAAATGAAATCTTCTGTTGATTAGTTGAAGGACTGCTTTACGTGATTGAGAAACCTTATCTCCATTGAAGGTAACTTAGAGAAGTTGTACAGTAGATGTCCCTGATTTGAACAGGTTTTCACCCAGACTATTCCAGACCTGTATAAATATCTATTCAGTTTCAGTTTCAAGGGAAGGATTTTTCCAAAACCCATCACTTTTTATTCCCCTAACTTTATGACGTAAAGTTGGAAGATGATGTGTCATATTTGAAGAACTGTATGGAGGCCAGTGCTGCTAGATTGAAGAGTGGATGGAAGGAAGTAAAGGATATAAAATGAATCGGACAATGAAATCACAATTAGGAGAGAACTAACAAACCTCTCAGATCTGCTTTAGGACAAAAGCATCGTCTTAATCCCTGCTGTGTCTAAGTACATTCACAGTATCTGTCTGCTATTGTTTCTTACAGGTATGCAGGAGCAATGGAAAGACTGCAGGCAGAGACTGAACTTATTAATCGGGTAAATAGTACTTATCTTGTGCGACACAGGACCAAAGAGTCAGGAGAATACGCAATTAGCATTAAGTAAGTGGGACAAGAACTTTACAGAAATTACAAATTTCCTGTGGTCATAAATGCTTAGACGGTCTGATATGTATAATACTGGTACTGGTGCTGAAAATGGGGGGGATCTAATTATACTAGTGGTAATGCATAGCCAGACAGTTCATTAATACATAAAAATATCTGTTAGAAAAAAACTAATAAATGCTATATGGGCTGCTAATTGGTATATTACACTTCCTTCATGTTCAGACATTTTAATGGAAAATTTGTGTTAGCAGGTTCTAGCTATGAAAATTACTAGATGGTTCTTTTGGTGTTTCTACATCCATTCTTAATGGAGACTTGGGAAATGAATGTGGTTTAGCGATTGACTTAAAGATTGACTCCTTGTGTCATTTTCTTGTGATCTTTTCCCTATCTCTAGATGCTGGCTGCATCTTCAGCCATATTCTAGTAAATGTATTTTGTTAATTAGCTGTCAACAATGTATTGGCATAGGTATACATTTTGTCTTTGGAATTAATTCCTGTAATGTTATTGGGGCATGCCCTCTGGTAATTATTGATCTGGGCTGATTAAAAACACATTTATATTCATAAGTTATGCATTGCCCACAGGTACAATAATGAAGCAAAACACATCAAGATTTTAACAAGAGATGGCTTTTTCCACATTGCAGAAAATAGGAGATTTAAAAGTTTAATGGTAAGCATTGATTAGGTTCTTTCTCTTCAATGTGCAACACAGTCTCAATGTTAATTCTATGCCTTCCCAGAAGTTTGGCATCCTGAAAAGTTATTAAAGGAGAA
This sequence comes from Petaurus breviceps papuanus, assembly GCF_028583685.1. Classification (NCBI taxonomy): domain Eukaryota; kingdom Metazoa; phylum Chordata; class Mammalia; order Diprotodontia; family Petauridae; genus Petaurus; species Petaurus breviceps. Next base: position 49,653,173 of record NW_027185798.1, read on the forward strand.
ACATCTATTATTTTGCAGTGAGCTCAGTCATATTTCAAGGTTTGACTTCACAGAATGTTTATGGGAAGAGCTAAATTAAAAAAAAACTTTCTTGCTTAAATATTTGGGGATACCATTAATTTGCACCACATTTCCAATCTGTTTCTCTTTCTTAAACATCCTGAGCATTCTATTCCATCCTCATCCATCACAGAGTCAGAGAAGTCAGAGGTGGATGGAACTTTAAAAGATAATGTGGTTTCTATAGAATGAATGCTAGATTTGGAAGACCAGGGTTCAAATCCCAACTCTGTTCTTTATTATTTCTGTGACCTTGGGCAAGTGAAGTTAGACTTTTTAGACATTGATTTCCTGATCTGTAAAATGAGGGATTTGGATTAGTTAGTCAGTCAGCAAACTTTTATTAAATACTTTATACCTTTATGTATGCTTTCTGTGTGCACTATGCCAAGTTGTAAGGATACGGAGAAAGGCAAAAACAAGGACCTTAGGTTCAAATGGGGGTGATAACACGTAAATAACTAGGTGTATACAAAACATCCACAGGATAGATGAAGAGTAGGGCAGCTAGGTTGGTGCAGTGGATAAAGTGTTGGGCCTGGAGTCAGGAAGACTCACCTTCCTGAGTTCAGATCTGGCCTCAGAAAATTACTAGCTGTATGACCCTGGGCAAGTCACTTTACCCTGTTTGCCTCAGTTTCCTCATCTGTGAAATGACCTGGAGGAGGAAATGGCAAACCACTCCAGTGTCTTTGTCAAGAAAATCTTAAATGGGTTTGAATAGTCAAGGCATGACTGAAATGATTGAACAACAATAGAGACTGAAAATATTTCTAGAGGGGAAGGCGCTAACACGTTGAAGGGAGGGGGTGAAGAAAGACCTGCGGAAAGTGAGATTTAAGCTGAGTCTTGAAGATAGCCAGGAAAACCAACGGGTGGAGGTAAGAGGGCAACTTTCTAGGCATGGAGGACATCCAGTGCCAGCATATGAAATTGGTAGATGAAGTGTCACTTTTGAAGAAATGTAAAGAGGCCAGTATTTTATATTTGAGCTTGGAGGCAATAGGGAAGTAGAAGGCTTTATTGAAGAGGGGTGTGACATGGTCAGAATTAGGCCTTATGAAGATTAGTTTGATTGCTGAGTGGAGGGTGAATTGGAGTAAGGAAAGATGTGAGACAGAAAAACTAACCAGCAGGCCATAGCAGTAATCCAAGTGTGAAGTGACGAGGGTCTGAACCAAGATGGTAACAAAGTCAAAAAAGAGAAGTCAGTGAGTTCATAAAGTTTAATAGTTAATAGTAAAGCAAAAACTAGAAACCGGGCTTCCATATTTTGGCTTTAGTACCTTTCATTGTACCGGGCTACTTTTTGTAGGTGTATATTGTTGTAGGGAATGTATATTGTTTTTATTAACAGCTTCAGCAAAACATGATTAGAAAACTACTAAAGCTCTTCCTTCCATACTCCTTCTCTTGCTGATGCCACGTACTTCCATAGCTTTAACTTATATCTATACCTTTGATCTCTGCCCTGAGCTCAGGACCCATTTTTGCTGCTTGTGGGGAATCTCCAGTTAGATGTTTTATTGACCCCTAACTCTGAGTCAGAGGATGTCAGATGCATCTTTAGAAGCCACCTAACCCAGGGCAGCTATTTGGCACAGTGAATAGATCACGAGCCTTGGAGTCAGGAGGACCTGAGTTCAAATCCGGCCTCAGACACTTAACACAGAAACTAGCCATGTGACCTTGGGCTAGTCATTTAACCCCAATTGCCCTCCAAAAAGCAAAAAAAAAAAAAAAAAGAAGCCACCTAACCCAACCCAGACTTAAAATAGAGTGCCCTTTGCAGAATCCCCAACTAGTGGTCATCTGAGCTCTTTAGAATCTCTCTCTAAAACTGAGTCTGATCAGCAGTAATAATAGCTTTATTCCTTCTGCCATAATACTATTCTTAATCATCTCTTTCTGTCAGCCTCATTTGTAATATCAAAACCTTAGAACTGAAAGCAGTCTTAAAGAACATCTGATTCAACCCTCTCACTTTACAGATGAGGAAATGGAGGCCCAGAATTGTGAAATGACTTTCCCTATGTCACAGAACTGGGTCCTGAAGCCAGTTCTTTTGACTCTTCGAATATGTTCCTTTTTCCTATGCCATTCTGACTCCCATTCTTTTAAGTCACAGCAATGGTCTCTTGACCAGTCTTTCCATCTCCAGTCTGCCCTATGATCTGTTCTCTACAAACTTCATAATCTAACATTCCAGGTCTTTTCATACTCTTAGCTCCTACCCACCTTTGCTTTCATACTGTGCCCTTTCATGTTTGGGATAGATAAGACAATTTGGACTATTCAATGTCACATGCACACACTCATACTTTCCTGCCTCTGTGTCATTTCTGTGTCCTCTGACATGTTTTTCCTCTATTCTAATCCTATTTGTCCTTGAAGACCTAGCTTAAGTGATGTCTCTTCATATTTCAGGGTTTGCCTTCTTTGAAGGTTTATGAGGCCATTTGGATTTTTGAAATTAATTGATTAAGTATCTGGAGCATATCATTAATTTGCAGCCAGTTTCAATCTGTTTTTCTGCCTTCATTCCATGGGCTCTTCTTCACCTTAATCAGTTCATAAAATTAGAGAATGTTAGAGATGGATGGAAGCTGAAGTGGGGTACTATGATTCAATAAAAAGAATGCTGCTAGGTGATACAGTGGATAGAGCACTGGCCCTGGAGACAAGAGGACCTGAATTCAAATCTGGCCTCAGAGACACTTACTAGTTGTGTGTCCTTGGACAAGTCACCTAACCTGATAGCCTCTAGAAAAAAGAAAGAATGAATGGACGAATGAATGCTGAATGTACAAAGGAGTAAATTGAGGTCACTAGAAGTTGGATGACCTTCATGACCACATGGGTAATGTAGGAGCCAAAAACTGAGCCCAGATCCAGGACCATTTCCATAGCACCATGCTACTTTTCAATACTGCTGTAAGCTAAGTGGTTACATCACCATAATTGTTTCAACACCAACCTAGCAGGATTGTTGGGAGGAAAAAAATCCTATGTAAGCCTTAAAGTACTATTGAAAGCTGTGTTGTTAAATCATTTTATAGTATTGGTAACAGTTGTGTGCATGTGTATTTGAGTAAGAAAAGCAGAGATAAGATTCCAAATTTTCCTTTAGAAATGAATTCCTAATACCACTTTCAAATTGAGACAGGTTTATTTTGAAGTGATAAGACATTTGGAGAGAGTACCTCAGATACATTTTTCATATTGTGCTAAGTATTTTGCATTGCATCATTATACGTTGCTCACTCAATATATCATTCATTGAAGCATCGATCAAATGATACACAACACCCTTCCAGAAAACATCTAAAGCATTTTGCAAATAATATTAAAGTCTAAACCAGTAGTGAAAAGTTTCACAAATCACCCTGAAAATAAATGTTCATCTTCCTCCCTCCCTCCCTTCTTCCCTCCCTCTTCCTCCCTCCTTCCCTCCCTCTTCCTTCCTTCCTTCCTTCCTTCCTTCCTTCCTTCCTTCCTTCCTT
>NW_027185798.1:49656745-49656894 GCF_028583685.1 Petaurus breviceps papuanus
TTCCTTCCTTCCTTCCTTCCTTCCTTCCTTCCTTCCTTCCTTCCTTCTTTCCCTTCTTTCCTTTTTTCCTCTATCCATCTTTCTTTCCTTCCTGCCCTCCTTTCTATCTATCTATCTATCTATCTATCTATCTATCTATCTATCTATCT
>NW_027185798.1:49656904-49659080 GCF_028583685.1 Petaurus breviceps papuanus
TCTATCTATCTATCTATCTATCTATCTATCTATCTATCTATCTATCTATCTGTCTATCTGTCTGTCTGTCTATCTTTCTGTCTGTGTTCTATTTGTCTGGCTTCTTGACTGTCTTGTCAGTCTGTCAGTCACTCATGATTTTTTAAAAAAGGAAAGGTCACTGTTCCTTTTGTTTGTAAACAAAAGTAAAAAGAAAATATGGAAAGGTTAAAGGGCAAATATGTCATGCTCTTAAGTCAAGGAGTGAAGGGTATGAAGCAAATGATATGTTTTGAAATCGTACGACCATTCTGAATCAGTAGCCAGACTCTAGCATCTTTAACTGCTGGAATTGACTTAGGTTTCCTCTGAGAATCTGGACCCTGATAAGGTTTCTAGCAGTAGAAGTTCTGCAAGGAATGAAAACACTTGAGGGTGGTGGCAAGTGGAAACACAAATAATGCATGACAGTTGCCCAGCTGGAAGGTGAGAAAAGCACGTGTGGGGGGTCTCTGCATCTCTGCCAGATGTATCAGCTTGATCTGTAGCCTGGGGAACTTCCTTGGATAGTAATGAGGCATCTCTGCCTTGTAGCTAATATAGGCCTTGAAAGAAAGCTGCAGGGCTAAAGAGGACTGCTAGGGAAGCAGGCTTTGAAGGTTAAAAAAAACAAGAATGAAAAAAACCCACCTCCCATCAGAGGAGACAAACCAAGAGGATGAAAGGCAGCACCACTGGAAAGGTCCAATCAATATCTGCTCTCTGTCGCTTAGGCTCAACTCAAGAAAGATAGTCACCATCCAAGGTTGCCTATTACAAAGTCGGTCATGCAGGGTTGATATGGATTAATGGGCATGGGATAAGGCTCCATCTGCATAAAACGCATCCACTGTATAGGAAGCAGCAGAAACTCAGAATTTAAATATTGCTACAGAAAAAGGAAATTATCACAGGTCAAGAATGAGTTGTGCTGATATTACATAGAATATCTACATATACGGCATAGATGTGCATAAGCATATAGATTTTATACTTATATCTCTGATCTTATGTGTATTATGTATATTGTGTATACATATATACGTGTGTATGTACATATAACATGCATATATTTGCTCCCTGAGTTGCTATACATACTGAAAGGCTTGTAAATTCACAGTGGCTCGAACAGTTCAGGACACAAGAAGGGACTTTTCTCTATCTGCATCGACAGTACCATCTTCTCTAAGGCTGATCTCTCCTTTGGGATTTTAGAACAGCTCAAGCACTGCAGTTAATAACAAATGCAGAAAGAAGTATAAGTTTATTTTTCACCATTTATGCTTGCAATCCTTCATAGGGAGGGCACTACATACACCAGAATAGGCTAAGAACTGACTTCGATCACAGTCTGGATAGCTAATATTGTTTATGATCTTGGACAAAAATCTGCACCTCAGAATCATCAGATATAAAATGAGAGTGGCCATAATTGATTTGCCTTCCAGCCTTGCATATAAGTTAAAAAAATGCCGCCTTAAAGCCTGGAAAGTCTCAGCCATCATTTCTTATTTATTCAACTATGTTGGAGAGGCAGTGCATGATAAGATAGGATCTTAGATCTAGGGTAGAAGGTGCCTTGGAGGTAATTTCATCCAACCCCCTCATTTTCCAGTTGAGGAAACTGAGGTACAAGGAGATTAAGAGACATGCCCAAAGTCATACAGGTAATAAATGTCAGAGGTCACACATGGCCATGGGCATCACGGCCATTATGAATCATTTTTATTATTATTATCATTTTCAGTTATGTCCAACTCTTATTGACCCCATTTAGGGTTTTCTTGACAAAGATACTGGAATGGTTTGCTATTTCCTTCTCATTTTACAGATGAGGAAACTGAGGCAAATGGGGTTAAGCAACTTGCCCAGGGGCATATAGCTAGTAGGTGTCTGAGCCCAGATTTGAACTCAGGAAGATGAATCTCCTTCACTCTGGACCTGGCAGCTTATCCACTGCACCACCTAGCTGCCCACCTGTATTATCTACCTTATAGGATTGTTGTGAGGTTCAAAAGGGATGAGGTATTGAAAGTATTTCACAAATGTTAAAGCAACATATAAATGACTATTAACATACCTCAGTTTCCTTATCTGTAAAATGAGAATATTATAGCACCTGCCTCCCAGAGCAACATGTTCTGAGGATCAAATGAGC
>NW_027185798.1:49659180-49681292 GCF_028583685.1 Petaurus breviceps papuanus
TATATATATATATATATATATATATATATATAATGTGTGTGCGTATTACCACTGTCATCACCATCACCATCATTATCATCAGTCAACATTCTTCAGTTTGGAGGCTATGAATTTGAATTGTAATTTAACTCCTTTTCCATATTTAGCTGATTTCCCACAGAGAAATCTCTGAGAGACTCTCACAGAGAAATTCTCCCACGGAGAATAGGTATAGAAGAGAAGGTAAATTGGTCTTCTATCAGAAAAAAAATACTTTTTTCCTTCAAGGTATAGGATCATTTCTTTGACTTTTTTAATAGTTTGATGTCAAATTTGTTCAATCAGAATCTTTGCTTTGTTGTTCTTGTTTTTCTTAGTTGACTACAGAAAAGTTTCTGATTCCATTACACACATATTAATATTGATCCAGTTGTTACAGACGCCAAAAATCCAGGTCCAAGTGGTGCTTGTAAGCCATCCCCATTGCCTGTTGCCTTGGTGACTAGAATGACTGCTTTTCACTGATATTTTTTTAAATGAGAAAAGGGGTCACATGCGATAAGAAAAGGCCAGATTTTTCTTGTGTTTTTGTTTATTTGTTATTTGTAGTATCTAGAAGTCAGTGACTGTGAAGATAAATATGGGTTACGCTGAGACACAGAGCCAAATAAAGATATGAATCCAAGGTGATCCACCAGCTTATTTTTACCCAACTAATTACATATGAAAAGATTTATTATATGAGTAAGTCAGATACATTTATAGATGAACTTGAAATATCTTGGGCTCATAGATTCAGACTAAGAAGTCAGGTAGTCCAACCCTTCATTTTATAGATGAGGAAATTGTGGCTTAGTGAAATGAAATCATTTGTCCAAGGTCACACAGGTAGTAACTAAGCAACATAGCATTATAGAAGGAACACAGGAATGGGGGTAGGCAGACCTTAGATCTATCGATCAATTAATCCAAAAGATTTTATTTTAGTAAGTGCTTGCCACTGTGCTAGATACAGGGGATAAAAATACAATAAATGAAACAATTCCTTTTCTACTAAACTGGTTGTACTGTCAAGGGTGAGTCACTTAAATTGGCTTTGTGTCAGTTTCCTAATCTGTATTATGAGGGTAATGATGTTAGAATTACCTGCTGCACTGGGTTCTTGCAGGGATTAAATGAGTCAATGAATGTGAGTGTACGTCACTACCATATAAACATATTTGGATGTCAGCTGTCTTAAAGATTCACATTCACAGTTCCATATTTCCAGGGAGAAGTTGATTTTAGGCTCAGTTTTTCTAACGAATATCTAATGCACAATAACCTGCAATTAATACATTTTTAAAATAACATTTAAGATAGATATGGTAATTTGAAGGCTTGTGTGATAATGGGTTTCAGGTTAGCTTTGTCATTTTTTTTTCAAGAAGACCACAAGAAAATAACTTCCTGAATATATTGCATTTTCAAATTATAAATATGTAATAACAATGCTTTGGAGTCATCATACACACACACACACACACACACACACATACATTTATACCTAATCTAGAGTGTGTATATGTCAAAACCAAGCTCAAAATGTATAGGTATATGTGTATATAGACACACATTTACATATTCCTAATCAAGGGTAGTGTCTAGTGTCTTAACACTTATTTTGTATTAGTTAAAAAACAAAACAAAAGCAGAATCAAATGGATAGAATTAGGTGTAAATTCAATGAAAAAAATCAATAACTGAAGTTGTCCAAAAATGGAATGAACTGCTTAATTATGTTGAGAGCTTCTCATCCTTCAGATGCTTCAAGCAGAGGATAGATATCATGGATAGAATTTCTTTATTATGTAGCAGATTTTATTAAATGACCTCCAAAGTTTCTTCCAACCCAATTAGATGGTGGTGATGGAGGTGGTGATGATGATGATAATGGACATGCATGAAGGTAGTTTTGAACTTGGAGGGGCTGGCACAGATCAGCTTAATTTTAAGTTTGGTTTTAAAATTATTAAAAATACTAGATTATTATTGTTTTTCTTCTCTGAGATTACTCTTTGCCTCAGTTGTCTGTTGAACACAGAGGAGATAACTAGTTCAAGTTTTCAGTAAATAAGTTGCTCCCCCCACTTACAGAATTTATTGTATTTACATTATTTATTATAATTAGGGGATGGAATAATGAAATCAAAAGTGTTATTTTCCTTTGATTTTATTTCCAGCTGTTTGTATGTTCCTTGGGTTATATGTAGATGTCATGATCGTCTAATAAGATGAGTTTCACTGAAAATGTAAATTTACTCACAACTACAATGCTATTTCACTTAGGGAAACTCTGATTTCTAACATCTCTAGTGATACTTTTGACAATTTCCTTAGAAGTTTAGTATGAAAGCTATTGTTAGGAGTGTCAGAATTTTTTTTTCAAATGCTTTATTAACTTCTGATTTACATCATTCATTTCCGCCAGATTTTGAGTTACAAATTTTCTCCCCATTTTTCCCCTACCCACTGCCCCAAAGTAGCAGTCCCACAGGATATACCCTCCTCCCATCTGCTCTTTCCCATATTTTCTCCCATACCCCTTTCAACTTTTCCAGTGGATTTCCATACCCCAGTGCCTATATATCTTATTTCCCAATTACATGTAAAATAGTATTAATAATAATATATATATATTTGAGTATTTGATTTTAAAACTTTGAATTCCAGATTCATTCCCTTCCTCCCTTGTCACCCACGCTTACTGGAAAGATAAGCAGTTCAGTATAGGTTGTACATGTGTGGCTAATGGAAAACAATAACATAGTAGATATATTGTAAAAGACTGACTATATTTCCCTCCCTCCTATCCCATCTCCCACTTGTTCTATTCTCTACTTTGATCCCTTCCCTTTTCAAAAGTGGCTGCTTCCAACTTCCCTCCCCCCCAGCCTGCCCTCCCTTCCATCATCCCCCCACTCATCCCCTTCCCCCCCTACTCTCCTGTAGGGTGAGATACCCTATTTAGTGTGTATTTCATTCCCTCCCCAGGCCAAATTCAGTGGGAATAAGGTTGACCCATTCCCTTTTCCCCTCCTATTCTTCCCCTCCATTGTAACCATTTTCCCTTGCCTCTTCTATATGAGATAGTTTACCCCATTTTGTCTCTCCCCATCTCCTCTCATTATATTCCTCTTTCACCTCTTAATTTCACCTTTTAAGTATTGTCCCTTCCTGTTAAATTGGTCCTGTGCCCTCTATCTATGTATACCTGTAAACATATGTACACACATTCACATATGTATTCATATGCCCATATACCCTCATATATATATTTCTATTCCCTTCGACTACTGAGAAAAGTTTCATAAGTTACAATTATTGTTTTCCCATGTACGAATGTTAATAGTTCAACTTTGATAAGTTCGTTATGATTTCTTTTCCCTGTTTACCTTCTCATGCTTCTCTTGCTTCTTGTATCTGATTGTCAAATTTTCTATTCAATTCTGTTTTTTTTTTTCATCAAGCATGCTTGAAAGTCCTCTATTCCACTGAATGACCATATTTTCCCCTGAAACATGATACTCACTTTTGCTGGGTAGGTGACTCTTGGTTTTAATCCCAGCTCCTTTGACCTCCGGAATATCATATTCCAGGCCCTTCGATCCCTCAGTGTAGAAGCTGCCAGATCCTGGGTTATCCTGATTGTGTTTCCACAATATTCAAATTGTTTCTTCCTGGCTGCTTGTAATATTCTCTCCTTAATCTGGGAATTCCTGAACCTGGCTATAATATTCCTAGGAGTTTTCTTTTTGGGATCTTTTTCAGGAGGTGATTGGTGAATTCTTTCAACCTCTATTTTGCCTTCTGGTTCTAAAACATCAGGGCAGTTTTCTTTGAGAACTTCCTGGAGGATGATTTCTAGGTTCTTACTTTGATCATGCTTTCAGGTAGTCCAATAATTTTTAAATTATCTCTCCTGGATCTATTTTGCAGCTCAGTGGTTTTCCTCATGAGATATTTCACATTTCCTTCTATTCTTTCATTTGTTTGGACCTGTTTAACAGCATCTTGATTTCTCATAAAGTCATTAGCTTCCATTTGCTCCAATCTAATTCTGAAGCAATGATTTTCCTCATTGAGCTTTTGAGGTTCTTTTTCCATCTGGCAAATTCGGCTTTTTAAGGCATTCTTCTCCTCATTGCCTTTTTGAGCCTCTTTTGCCATTTGAATTAGTCTATTTTTTAAGGTATTATTTTCCTCATTCAGGCTTTTGACCCTCATTTCATAATTTTCTTGCATCATTCTCATTTTTCTTCCCAATTTTTCCTCCACTTCTCTTATCTGCTTTTTTTTTTTATGAGCAATCGGGGTTAAGTAACTTGCTCAAGGTTACACGGCCAGTTATTTCTGGGTGTGGTGCTAAGTGTTGGAGCCTGGCCAGGTCATCCCGACACTGGAGCCGGTGCTCTTACTCGCTGTGGTACCTGGCTGCCCTCTTATCTGCTTCTTAATCTTATCTTTATGGCCTGTAACCAGCTCCTATTTTCCTTTCTTTGAAGCTTTTGGTGCAGGAGTTCTAACTTCACTGTCTTCCTCCTGTTCCATGCTTTGCTCCTTTTTCTCCCCAGAATAGGAGTCTAATGTTGGAATATTCTGTCTGCTTTGTTTCCTTTGCCTGGTCATGTTGCCCCTCAGTCACTTGACCCCTGGGCTTACCCACAGTAAGACTCTGCCACCAGACAGGAGAGCTTTGTCCCAAATGCTGGAGTTTTCTCAGCTGCTGGAGGTATTAGATAGGTGCCCTCTCTGAGGTCTCCACACGCTCTGGCAAGCTGGACACACACCCCAGGACCTCCACCCTAGAAGGCAATCCAGATCCAAGAAGGTTAAAGCAAGAGCGATTACCCCTCAGACTGGTGCTTGGTACCCCTACACTCTGCAGGCTAGTAGCTGAAGCTGCCACTTGGCACTGGCTGTGCCGGTGTCTGGCCCTGGGGGTAAAAGCCATGCACTCCCACTTACTGGGTCCCAAAGTCCAGACTGCACTGACCTCTCACTTTGTCCTTCGCATCTGTGTGTTGATAAATCTGGAAATGAAAAGGCCACAGCTACTGCTGATCTGGGGTCCCTCTGGCCCGCGACAGGTCAGGCCCACCCTGGGGCTAAATCCTCAGAGTTGGCCTGGGCTCAGCTCTCAGAGTGCTGCACTGGCTGATTCTTGCCGGCCTGCGGGGCTGTCCTCAGCAGGAGGTTAGCTTCTCTTTGTCATTTTGTGGGTTCTACAGCTCCAAAGTTTGTTTAGAGTCCCCTTTTTACATGGATTGGGGAAGGTGGGAGCTGGAGCAGCTAGGAGGTCGTGCTTCTACTCTGCCCCCCCCAAGAGTGTCAGAATTTTAGACTTCAGACATATTTAATATTTCACCTGTAAAATACAATGGAAAGCAGTTGTATCCTCGACACCAAGGAAACCTTAGGTACATAGGTATCATGACTTGTGTTCTAAGACTTTCTCTTCAGGAGTCCAAGAAAGCTTTCAAGAGAGGATTTCTTGAGCTTTGGTTTCGTGCATTTTGGGAATGAGGTTTATTTTTTTCCTCTGTCTTTTAGAAGAAATGTAGGAAACTTGGAGTAGTCAGAGTTAGCAAGCAGCTGTATCCTTTTATGTTTATTTAGGGGGGAAAGTATTTAATAAAGAGGAGCAGTAATTGCTATGTTTAAATAGAAAATTGGTGTAACTTCTGCTCATGCCCATTATTTGGCCATGGGATCTGCTGTATTCATTAGCAATGGGGTTGGGGTTGGGTTTCCCATTATAAATGGTTAGAAGAGTCAGAACTGATACTGGGTAGGTGTCAGGCACATCCTCGCAGCTGGGGAAAGATTATCATTCATTTACTCTTTGTATTTATCTTTAAAAAAGCACGTAATTGTGTTTGAGAAACTGAATTAACTCAGAACAAAATTGCCCAAATTTAAATCTTCGGTGCCTTTTTTTTTTTTTTCTGAAAGGAACTCGTCGAGTACTATAAGCATCATTCTCTTAAAGAAGGCTTCAGAACTTTAGATACTACTCTGCAGTTCCCATACAAGGAGCCTGAAAATTCAGCTGGACAGAGGGGTAATAGAGCAAGCAGCAACTGTGAGTATTGTAATTATAATTTAGAATACCATTAGTTGTCTCTTAAGGATTAAAGGCACAATAACAGAGAACATCTTCATTCTGTAGTTTTGACAGATAACCAATTAATATGGTAATGCCTTGAGCTAGGACTTTTTTTCTGAAGCTAAGCAGAATCAGGTCTGCTAACAGGTTTATGAATGTGTCTAGCTACATCTTTTTTGCTGCCAAATTTAAAATCATGTTTGTGCTCGGAAATCTATCAGAAATGTGTGTGGTATGTTAATTCACAATCTATCCACTTTTCACTGACTTTTGTATTGGCCAAACTGTTTCTAACTTAGACATAATGTTTATGGACGTTGTGGGGATTTTACAATGCTATTTGAATAAAGCTGACATGTAGTTCTTCTTTCATTCCAACCAAGGTTATTCCGACTATTGACCAATGGAAACTTTAGGCTATATTAAATGACTAAAAGATATGATCTTTGAAAAAAAAAGGAGATTGTTAACCAGATGTAAAGTGTCCTTTATTTCTAAAAAAAATCTTTTAAAAATACTTCCCAAAATAGCACCATATAATAACAATGCAGAACATCTTAAAAGTACACACAATGTTATGCTTTTAAATCAATAACATTTTTCCCTTCCCATTTGAGACAACAGTCATTCCAAAATGTGATAAAAGGTAGAGGTAAAATGAAGCTGGGAAGGATAGGTTATAGAGTGGTTGGCAGAACTGGGATCTGAAAGATTTCAGCTTCCTGGTACAAGAGTCTGAAAGTCAGCAAGATGGAATTTAATAGGGATAAATGGAAAGTTCTTTATTCATATTTAAAAAAAAATGAAATTCACAAGCACAAAATGGGGGGTGGAGGTAGAATTCTGTTTTAATTCATATAAAAATGATCCAGGATTTTTAGAAGAATATACATTTAATAGAAATCAACAGTATGAATGGGCAGCCAACCCCAGTGCCCCTCCACATCAAAAAGTATTGAATTAATAAAAGCATAGTGTCCACACATCAGGAAAGTGTTTGATATGGATATCCTTAAGATGTTCAGAAAAAATGAAGAAAGCCTTTAGAGCATTGGCTACGGTAAAATTATGGAGAAAAATGGACATGAGTTACACCAATAGCCGTGGATTAGGATATAATATAATCATCATTATAGGGATGCCCACACTAATGAGGTCATAAAACCGTCTGAGTATGTGTGTAGAGCAAGGGTGGGGAACCTATGGCCCAAGGCCACATATTGCTTTCTGAGTTCTTGGATGTGGCCTTTTGACTGAGTTCAAATTTTACAGAACAAATTCTTTTATTAAGAAGATTTGTTCTGTGGAGTTCGGATTCAGTCAAAAGGCCACACTTGAAGACCTAGAAGGCCACATGTGGTCTCAAGGCCACAGATTCCCTACCCCTGGTGTAGAGTATCCAATAAGTAAGATGATAGTGTCTGCTCTGACTTCTGCAAACTAGAATATTTTCTGTAGTTCTAGATGTCACAGTTTAGAAGGGATATTGATGAAATGGTGTATAATCAAAGTAGAGTAGCCATAATGGTGAGGGGACTTCAAACTATCCCTGATGAGGACCCATGGAGAAAAACAAGGGCTGTTTAGCCTGGAGAAAAGACATATGGGAGAACGTGGTAGCTATCTTCACATATTCTAGTAGCGGTCATGTGGAAAAGGAAATAACCTTATTTTTATCCTCAGAGAAGCTACTGGGAGGCAGATTTGGGGTCCATCTAAAGAAAAAACACACATGCCTTCCTAATGTTAGAAACTGTACAAAAATGGAATGAATTATCTTAGGAAGTAATGACTTCTTAATTACTAAAAGACTTTAAGTGATGGTTGGATAACAACTTGTCACAGATTTTATAGAAAAAAATCATGCTTTAGGCTAATCAGATTTCTAGTCACTTCTAACTCTCACCTTCTGTGGAAATTAATACTATCTGTCTCATGTGTCTTTCTATCATTTATTCATCCACCTATGCACCTTCCTCCCTCTCTCCCTCCTTCCTTCCTTCCTTCCTTCCTTCCTTCCTTCCTTCCTTCCTTCCTTCCTTCCTTCCTTCCTTCCTTTCTTCCTTCCTTCCTTCCTTCCTTCCTTCCCCCATCCCTCTTTTCCCTTCCTCCATACCTTCGTGTCTCCCTCTTTCCCTCTCTCTCATCTATTTTTTCAGAATTTATATATTTTCAGTTTTCAGCATTCATTTCCAAAAGATTTTGAGTTCAAAATTTTCTCCCCATATCTCCCACCCCAGGATGGCAAGCATACTGATACTTCCCCCCAGATTGCCCTCTCATAGAACGCCCTCCCCCATATCCCTCCTGTTACCCCCTTCCCTCTTACTTTATTGTAGGGCAAGTCTCGTCTGTTTTTCTATCTATCCATTCATCCATCCATTCAACTACCTTGCATTTCTAGTCCTTTTCCAGGTCTTGTTGTTTCTTCTACCAAAACATCTTTCACATACAACCCCTTCTGTTTCCTCATATAGCCACCACCTTAGTTTACCCTTTCAGGTCTCACCTGGTCAATTTATAACCTGCAAATAAGTCTCCTTGCCTCGGATCTCTCTTTTCTCCAGTCTATCCTTTACATACCTACCAAAAGTGAACATCCTAAAAAATGTGACTGTCTCACTCCCCTTCTCAATAGGCTTCAGTGACTCCCTGTTATCTCCAGTAGCAAACACAAACAGTATATTTGGCATTTAAACTCTTTATAGTCTTTTCCAGCCTATTTTTCTCTGCTTAATAAACATTGCTTCCCTTCACATAATCTATGGACTAACCAAGTTGACTTTCTTATTTCTTTTCACACAACATTATATCTTTTGTGTTTATACTTCTGCATAGGCCGCCCTCCAAGCCTGAAATATTCTCTCTCCTCATCTCTGCCTCTTAGGCTCCTAAGTACCTTTAAGGCTCAGTTCATTGTCCCTTGTTGCATAAGGTTTCCTTTCTGGAATATGCCCCTCCCCCACACACAACCATAGTAGCTAGTGGTTCTCTTATCATCCAGAGAAGGACACACACACACACACACACACACACATGTTATTTCTGCTAATGAAATGTAAATTCATTGAGATCAAGGCCTGTTTCATTTTTGGCTTTGTATGCCAGCACCTTTTAAAGTGTCTAGCCCATAGCAAACACTTAATAAATACATGCTGTCCTCTAACCTGTATCCTGAATACATCCATTTATCCTCTGTCTGTGTGTCTGTCTATTTGTCTACCTACCCACCTACCTACCTTCATGAAACCATGTGTGTGTTACATGTAGAGTATAGAGCTTAGGATATATATATATATACATATACATATATATATATATATATATATATATATATATATATATGAGAATCATAGAATTTCAGGATTGGAAGTATCTAGAAAGATGTGTACGGAACAAAAACTTGTGGGTTGGGTTGAAGCATGCACCGTTGGAGGGAGTACCCACCCACAAGATGAATCGAAATGCTGTTGTAAGCTTAGTAAGAGCAACATGTAAAAAGAACAGCATGGTCTAGTGGAAGCTTTTTCCTGCTGCTTCCCATGAAATTTGCTGGACAATTTAGAATTCAGCATTATTTGTGCTATTTTTTTTAACCTCTTTAATTTTTACCTACTCTGGAGAATGAATGTATGCCATTTAAGACTCCATTCTAATCTTTGGCTTTTAAAAAATGGGAACCTTTAGAAATTCTTGAGACTCTTTACAGGATATTAATATTGTCACATTATAGGAGATTGAAAAAACCCCCAACAGATTATTTGGAGATTCTGATATCATGAACAGAAGCATTCCTGTATGTAGTATATAGTAGAAGCACATGAACACAATTTGTTACCTGATTGACAGTCCCTTATTTGATACTTAGTAGCAGTTCTCATCACTGTTGTCAAGAATGAATGATGAACATGTGGAACACTGAATGCTGTATCAGACAGTCTAAGTTACAATAATAGTAAAAGTGCCAATTAAAATGAAAAATAAAAGCATCCTTTTATTTGGGGGCAGTCTAATATCATTTCCCCTCAATTATAGGGCAGTTTATCCACACTCAGGGATTGTGTCCTTGAAAGGCTGTTTTTCTACGAATGTGTTTAGGAAATATCTGATAGTGTTGAGAATAGGCTTCTCTACAATTTGTGAAATTGTCTACTGCCTTTTCTTTGCCCCCTTACCAGCCAGGGAAGGAAAGGCTGATGAAGGAGGCACAGACATGTGCTCACTTTTATTGAGAACAAGGTATAAGCCCTATTAACAGATTCACAGGGCTGTCAAATAGCTGTCCTGTATCTTTGCAGTAATTTTTCTCAGTAATCCTTCTGGTGAAATTTTCTAGTTATATTTGCTGCTTTATATAAGGCTAAGGAGGGAGGAGACTGACTGAAGAGATCAGATATTCCATACAAGATGAGCAGGTTTTGTTTCATACTTATAATCAGTTCCTCCTTTACCCTGATTCCAGTTAACATTTCTGAGACCTACATTTTTTCACCTGGAAAAAGAAGGATTTGGAATACAAGTTTAAGGTCCCTTCTAGATGCTAGGATTTTAGGAAATTTTGCTGCCCACTTTTCCAGCTTATACTCTGTTGGATTTTATGATGGGACCCTTCTGCCCCTTAACATGGATTAGACTAGTTTTTCCCTGAAAGGTGAAAAAACAGTCCCTGGGACTTAATGAGGAGGGAGTTTCAATAGGGAAGGAGGTTCCCATGCCTCAGAGTGTTTGACAACTTTCTGGTAACCTTTGATCATATTGACCTGGCTTCCTAGTCACCGGCCCACCCTCATGGGGGCCTTTCAGTTTTGGTTGCTGTCCTGAGTATTCTAAGTCATAGCCCTGAGTCACTGGCCCTGTTAAACAGATCTATTTTTCTAAGGACAGGAAGGTGACCACTAGCTAACAGTATCCTCATTGAAAATCCTTTCTGTTCTGTGGCTAAGTAATCCTTTTTTTCTTAACTGTTGAATGACATGTGAGTGCTTTATCTAACCTGAGCTAACCAGAGTCAGGCTTGCCCCTAACAGTGGGTTTACGAATCATTAAGTATGCTATCTGGGGCTTGGAGGAAGACTCACTCAAATTTTTTTTCTTTTTGAGAAATTATCTTTAATTTCTGTGGTTTTCTCTTTGCTTGTTTTGCTGAGACAAAAAAAATCACTTTAAACATTCCTGTATAGTTTTAGAGAGACTTTGGACAACCAACCAATTAAAATGAAAAAATAGCCTTTTATGTGGGGCAGTAGCATTTTCCTTCAGTTTTTTTTTAAAATTATGATGTAGTTTTTAAAAAGCACTTAAAAATTCAATTGTAGAAGGCAAAAATATTATCAATTAGATGTTTAATGTCTATTATAACTAACAGTTTATAATCATGATTAAAGCACAAACTCATGTAGTCCACTGTATATAATGACCTTGGACCAGACCATACTTTACCTCCCACCCAGCTAATCCACACTGCCCGACTAACATAATCAAATCAATACTACTAGAAAGGGCTTGGATTTGTCAGTATATTCCCATAGGGTTGCACTCACCACCCACTGTGGTTTCCTTTCCTTCCCTGCCTGCTTTCCCTTTTAGTGCCCTGCTCACTGAATTAGGATGTGAGCTCCCTGAGGGAAGAACTGTCTTTCCTTTTGTTCTGTAGCTGTTGTACTAGGAGCAGTGCTTGGTATATACTAACATTTAACAAATTCTATCCATCCATTCATTCATTCATTCATTCATTCATTCATTCATTCAGCTTAGTTCCTTCCACTGCAGTCCTAATCTGTTACATCTTTGTATTCTGGTTGTGATTCATGGTTCCTGGAAGATCTCAAAGGAGGCCAAATTATTCCAGGTCTACTAAACTGGAAAGGATTCAGGCATGTATGTGTGGTGGGATGTAGGATCCAATAGGACATATATTAAGCACCTGAGCTAAGCACTTTACAAAAATGATCTTATTTGTTCCTCACAACAACCTCATTTTGCAGCGGAGAAAATTAAGGCAAACAGAGTTAAGTGGAGTACCCTGCCTAGTAAGTATTGGAGTCCAGATTTTTGAACTTGGGTCTTCCTGTCTTCAGCCCCATTTCTCAATCCACTGAGCCACCTCACTGCCCCCTAGGCACTAGAGGAACCTGGTGATCAGCTTATACATCTATTGTCCAAGAACAAATTCTTAGTTTGAAGAGAGACTCATAATCAAGTTGGCTGGAGGTTTACAAACTTTTTTTTTAACAGTGGCAACTACCAAAAAACAAATAGAAAGTCATAGAGGGCAGTACTGCAAGGAGTACGCCATGATGAGACATGAGACATCTTTAAATGTTATAGTTTGGTATAGTTAACATAGTAATCTTCCATCCAAATTATGTACATAGTTATATTTTTTAATGTTCTGCATATAAGATAGAGGCTGGGCCTCTGTTTTTATTGCCCTTGGAAGCTGCCAGTAGAAGGGATTTTATCCAGCAATACAAGTCAAAACCTTCTCCACAATCTATAGCTTGACGTTGCCTAGGGCTCTGACAGATTAAATCACTGGCCTAGAATCACACAGCATCGTGTGTCAAAGGTAGACTTGATGCCAGACCTTCCTGCTTCTGAGGTCAGTTCTCTATTATACTATCAAGATAAAATATATTGCATAGTCATTGCAATTTTATGCACATAGTGTTAGTTAGGGAATATTTTTTTCTTTTTTTTTCCTTTTAAGCAATCAGGGTTAGGTAACTTGCTCAAGGTTACACGGCCAGTTATTTCTGGGTGTGGTGCTTAGTGTCTGAGCGCAGGATTTGATCTCCAGGTCATCCCAACACTGGAACCGGTGCTCTTACTCGCTGTGCTACCTGGCCGCCCCGGAACAATTTTTTTCTAATTAAATTATTATAGGGGATTATGAGCCATCTATCTCTTCAGCTACAATTGCCTTCTTTCTCCTGATTTTGTTTATAGCATGAATGTCAAGATTGAGATGATTCTTCTAGCAATACATTCCCCCCCCCTTATTGGTTATTGGCCAGGACCTAACATTTAATCAAATTGTTGCCAGTCTAAAAACTATCATTCCTAGGTCCATATATCACTTTTCTGTTACTCTGTCATCATCATCATCATCATCATCATCATCGAAACAGGGCAGGAGGGCTTCACAGGAATGAAGGCCATTTAACATTTTCCTTCATTTTATATTTGGCTATGACCAAAATGTTTTTTTCCACAACTAGGCAGGTGGCCTGCTGGTCATACGCTTTTCTACAAACCAAATTGGTCTTGAAAAATAGACTTGTTCTCCGAGGTACTCCTTGTTGAGACATAGAAAGGGATCAGTAGAGTAGTTTTTATTCTTCCCAGAAGATCTGAGAAATGTTATTTCATGGCACCTTTCATCAACGTGAGTTACAGGACTAATAATGATTGTTTGCAAAAAAAGGCTACATTAGAGTATTTGTTGCTTATGTGGTATTATTAGTGGCTAAGGATAAAAAGATAGAGAAATGCTATGAAGAATTTGATAAGACATTCCAAGTCAAAGCAATGTGTACTCTGATATTTGATAATATCAATGCAAAGCTGGGGAAAAAGTAACAATGGAGAAAAAACATATATGTAAAGATTTATTGATTTACACAGAAGCCTCATGCCTCTAAATAATGAACACTTCCTTTGGAAAAAAAATTGGTAGGCAGTAGGACATAGTGAGTTACAAATCACACAATAAAGAATAAAATAGATGATTTTTTTAACAAACAGGAAAATGTTATTTATTGGTAAGTTATCACTGAATCTGCTGTTTGTGTGCAAGCCATTTATTCATTAGAGCTAAACTCAAGATTTGTTTAAAAAATAAGCAAAAATAATAATAATAAAAATATGACTCATAATTATAACAGATCCTTAATTCAACAAGTAATTGAAAATTTAAAAAAATGGGAAATGGACAAAAGAAATAACATTGACACTGATTTCATCCAGAAATTTGACCAATGTAAATTGTTTTAACGAGGAGTTCAAAGCTCCCCAGAAAGTATTTTAGCCAATAATCATTTAATTAACTTGTTAGGTGGGATGGCTGCTAAAGGCAACACTGAATTAGAATGGAATTTCATTTATAAAATCTTGTAAAAGGATAATGGACAATTATAGACCATTATCATCTCAGAAACCAAAAAGAAGCAGCAGAGGGTAAAACCAGTTAGCAACATCATCTCAAAAAGATTCTTTGATGAAGATGGATGGAGAAATTAAAACAAAAAGAAAATGGAAAAAATTTTTTGTGAAAATAAGTTTTTTTTAAGAAATGTTTTTCTTCACCAAGGATATTAAGACCACTACACTTGGATTCTAACATCAGTCTCCAAGATGCTTAAAGAGGATATAGAAATGACACTAAAGAGAACAAGGATGAGACAAAAGTAGTAGGATTCAACTAGGACGACATATAGGAGACCACTGCTAATGGTAGATAAATTGTAGGGCCATCTAGAAGGCCTCTAGCTTTTGGCTGGGTTCCTTATAGTCCACTACTGAGAGAACATTGAGTTTGGCCCATTGATGGCTTGTGATATAACCATTCTAGGGAACTCCTATAATGATGAGATAATAGATCCAGTTGCTTATTTGTGTGGTTTATAGTTGTTACGTGTTATATCACTAGTCAAAGAGCATGTGCTCTTATTCAGGAATATAACCTTTAATCACTAATATTCCTCTTGTGTGAAAATATGATCCATTGGATATATATTTTACAGTATGAGTTCCACTTAGAAAATGAGGATACTTTACTCTATTGCAATAACTGGTGACTCAGATTATTTCACTGTAGAAGAACACAGTGACTTTAACATACTTGCCAAGATTTCCACCTCTTTGCTGAATGTCCATCTGAACTCCAATGAGCAACCTTCCATACCAGGAACCTGTACATTGGACTCCTAGGTCAGCTGGAATATTAGTACTACTATTCCTATTAAAGATCCCTAAAGGAGAAGAGAAAAGGAAGGAAAGCTGAAACCTGCTTTCAGCAGAGTAGGGGAGGGAGGGATTCTCCAACCTTAGGAAAAATATAAAGCACTAGGAGCCTTCATACCCACAATCCTGATCCTATATATTTTTTTAAGTATCTGATCTTTTTTGATAGATTGGCCCTGATAGGTATTTGAGCGACTTATTCCTAAGAAGATTCCACTCAGAATACTCCGTGAAGATTAATGATTATTTTCAAGGTTCGTCATAATGGAAGAACTGTGTCAGATATATGGGTGATGATAATACATGAGAGGATATTAATATTTAATGAGTCTAAAATATGCTGGTTGGTGAACACAGCATTTCAAAGGACATGTTATTTTAGGAGGTCCAGGGGATTTTCTTGGCTTCCTGTGCAGTGACCTAAATCTTGGGAGGTCATGGAGATGGATAAGGGTCTTAGGACAATCAGGGATCTATGAGAATTCACCCAACTTTTATTAAGTGCCCAGTGTATATCAGGCTTTGAGTTAGATATTAAGGATGCAAAAAGAAAAATGAAAATCTTTGTCCTCAAGAAATGTATTCACATTGGTGGTGGGAATGGACAGGGAGACCTGTGCATACATTTGCAAACATAAGTATAAACAAAAGTTTCAAAAGGGAAAAGACAATAACAACTGGGGACCATCGTGAGAAGAAGATTCACGGATTCATTTGAGTGCATACCAGGCATGAGTGCCTACCTTTGCAAAATAGATCCCATGCTATTTCATAGTGATGATGTGATGAAGGATGTGATCTCCTCCTTCCCACTCCCCATCCTTGCCAAAACAGACCTATCTTTCTGGGCTACTCTGTGGGACTTTGAAGAATAATTTCTCAATTTCAATTGCTTTTTGCTCTGCTACGAATTAGTTGAATATGACCTTGGTTAAGCAGTTCAACCTCTCTGGACCTCAATATCCTCATATGAAAAATGGGAAGTTTGGATTAGATATTCACCAAGTCCTATAATTATATATATATATATATATACTTCTATTGGGAAGTAGGATTAGAGCATGCTTTTGGTGTGAAGCATTGCAGATGACAGGAATGAGAGAAGTTGTTTGATAGTCTTATGAACCTATGAACAGGGCTTTTACAGTTATGTGCCCTCATTTATGACTTGCTTATTGGGAATGGACTATCCATAGACCTTTAGCTATGATCTCCATAGCTAAGGGCATCCCTGATACCAGGAGGATGAGCACTGGTGAAAACACATTAAAACACCAGATTCCTACTTGGGAACCAGGCATTAATTAGAGAAAGTGTCAGCTGAATACCCTAAGAGATTAGTATCCAAGTTTAGTTGCTGATTGGACTAAGGGCAAAAAAAATTTTGATTTCATTTTAAGACTGTATCGTCAGACTAGCACATCTCTGCTTTCTGAAAAGTAGAAAAGGAGTTTAGGAGGACCTAGACAAAGTTCAGAAAGTTCATATTCCTGTGAAAATGTATAGAGAAGAAATATAACAGAGATCAGGGAAAGGGAAGAGAAGAAACGTGAGCCTTGGCATATTAATTTTGGCATTTGTAACTAATCTAGAATTTTTTTTCAAATTATCCATAAGGCTTATGAGGTTACTAGAATAGCATGTCCAGATGGGTAGCTCAAGAGGGAAAAGAAGATGCAAGTGCCCTGAACAGATTGTCTGTTGTTTCGCCATTCTGAATTTTCCACTAACACCCATGTATTTCCCTCTATCCTGTCATCAGTATTATTATATAGCTAAACTATTTTAGTACTACTTTGAGACAGAAAGTTGGAGTTGAAAATTTTGAAATATTGCATAGTGACTTAACTTGATATGACAGAGTAGCAAAAATTCGCTTGTAGAGATTCAGTAGCCAGTAGTTAATGAAAACCAGCAATAATAGCCATTACTTCAAATACTAGTTAAAAAAAAAGGGAGAGAGGGAGAAGAAGAAGGAAGGGATCTCTAAGGGCTTTTTTTGCACCCCAAAGGAGAAACTGGAGCCTTAGAGACAAGATATGACTTTCCCATGGCCACACAGCTAGTCTTGAACCAGAGATTCAAGCTCAGGTTCTCTAACTCCAAAATTAGCACACTTTCTACTCTACTGCCATACTTTCATGTTATTTCTTCCCTAGAAGGGAAACCATAAAAATGGGATTAATGACTTTCTTCTTCCAGCAATGGAGATCATAATGGCATCAACTTATCAAGGGCATTGAATTTTAAAATAGTTGGCTTTTATCCTGTAGGTGACAGTTATCAAATAATGAGGAGTCAGATAGGAGGATGTAGGAAAGAGTGGAAGAGGAAACAGATTGGTGTTGGGGAGACAGTTAAGAGGTAGTTTCTTTTTTTTTTTTTAAACAATCGGGGTTAAGTAACTTGCTCAAGGTTACACGGCCAGTTATTTCTGGGTGTGGTGCTAAGTATCAGAGCCCGGATTTGATCCCAGGTCATCCAGACTCTGAGGCCGGTGCTTAAGAGGTAGTTTCAATAGCCTAAGTTAGCTTGTGGGCAATTATATTAGTGGAAAGATTGGAGAGAGAAAAGAGTCAAATTTGAGAAAGATTTTAAAGGAAGAATTTTGAAGTCTTGATGAATTCATTGGATATAGTCAAATGAAAGAGGAAAGATTCAAGATAAGAGACTTAGTGAGGGAGCAGGAGGTAGCATCACTGACAGAAACAATGAAGTTCCCATGGAAGACAGATGATGGCTAATTAGGTGTTTGGGCATATTAACTCTGAAGTGAGAGCAGGATGCCGAAGGAGCAATGTCATGAAGGCTCTTAGAGAACTTGAGATCAGAGTTGAAATTTTTATTCAATTGTAGTTTGAACTAACTGCTGTTTAAATTCTGATTGTGCTTAAGTTTTCTTTTCTTTGTTCTTCATTGGCTATGTGTCCATCCAGAAAGAATAATCAACATAGATTTCAATCACTACTCTTGATGCAGTTTGAAAATCAAACGAATAGGGGCAGCCAGGTAGCACAGCAAGCAAGAGCACTGGCTCCAGGGTCGGGATGACCTGGGGCTCATATCTGGGCTCAGATACTTAGGCACCACACCCAGAAACAACTGGCTGTGTAACCTCGAGCAAGTTACTTAACCCCGATTGCTTATTAAAAAAAATCAAACAAATAATTTTATTAATTTACTTTTAAATTTTCTTGATTAGAATGCTGAACAAGAAATATATATATATATATATATATATATATACAAGCACACATACATATACATACATACATATATGTGTATGTGTGTATATATATATATATATATATATAGACATTGAAAAAATTTGTTTTATTTGACTATGCACATTTGTTGCAAGAAATTTGTTTTCCTTTTTTTTCCAATAGAGTAGGGAATGGGAGTGAGAGAAAACAGATTTTTGTTCATTTGAAAAATACAGTTGGAAATACACAGGTGGAATATCATGGGCACTTTCAGATGAGGTCACTATATTATTAGTTTTACTTTTTTATAAGAGACCTCTAAGAAAATGGGAATAATCTGAATATTTGTGATATAAAAACAAAACACATCAATAAGACTTTTAATAAAAGGATCAAGCAGAGATAATTTATTGAAATTGTGAGACAGGATCAATTCACTGTGGGAAATGAAATAGAGAAAGGAGAGCAAAGAGTCAAAGACTGGAAGAAGTTATCTTTAGAAACCCAGCTGCAATTCTGAGTACCAGGAGGTAGAATACTAGAATTATTTATTTGGAATTATCAGTGCAAATCTTCCATCAAATTATTAAACAAATTAGTTTAGGATATAAAAGATTTTCAGAACCAGAAAAGGTCATCTGCTTGAATATATCTGCCTGTTTTTAAGATCATCTAAATCACATTTAATTGTGTTTTCATTGACTCCTTATTCCTCTTCCCCTGAGACAATTTTAGTTATCTCTTGTTACACCTTAGGCTCTTGACTTAAATAGTCATCATTAGTAACTTGGGGAAAATATACTCCTTTTATTACTCTGTGGATGAAAAATTCCTAGGGATACACTAAAAGATAGAAGTTTGGAAAGCAACTCAAGGAGAAAATTCAAAATAGCAGCCAAAAGTCATGTGTGGCATGAGGGCTCCACAATTCTGCCTGTCACAGATGTCTGGTGTCAACCTAAGTGCCAACTTTTCTGTCAGTTAAAAAAGTTAGATGTGTGCCATTTTCTCATTAAAAAAGAGACAGCATCTGTCTGGAAGCTGATATATCTTGGTGTCAATGTAATTAAAATTACTTATGCTCCATGATAATAGATAGTTTAAAAAAGGTAGTAATAGCATGTGCCACTGTCCAAAAAATGATTCTAATAATTCAATTCAATGCATATTTATTAAGCTCTTACTATGTGCAAAGGTGCTTCTAAGTAGTAAGAGATGTCAAGATTTAATAAGACATTAGTATGGGTCTTATGGAGTTTACACTCTAGCAATAAGATTACCGATAATTTAATGTAAATGAAAATATTTTAATGGATATTGATTTATTTCAACTGTGAGTACTCCTTCCCAAGGGCAGTTAGATGGTGCAGTGGTTAGCGTCCTCAGCCTGGAGTCAGGAAGACTCCTCTTCCTGAGTTCAAATGTGACCTTGGACACTTACTGATTTTGTGATCCTGGGCAAGTCACTTAATCCCATTTACCTCAGTTTCCTCATCAGTAAAATGATCTGGGGAAAGAAATGGTCAACCACTGCAGTATCTTTGCCAAGAAAACCCCAAATGGGGTCACGGATAGTCAGACATGACCGAAATGACTGAACAACAACACCCTTTTCTACCAACAAAGTTCATAACTCCTCTAAGACTTCATCACTGAAAAACCTATAAGCCTTTGGCTGAAACTGCTGATGGGCCTTTCTGAAATTGGCTAAACTGGTCAGTAGAGGCTCAGGATATGATCATTGGACCCATACTAATCACCTCCACATTAAGGCTACTATGTTTGGAAGTCTTGGCAGGACTGGTATCCTGGCCTGGACTTCCTTGAAATTTGGTACATTTTCTCATTCCAGGGTGGGAAGACTTAGCTAGCTACTTAAGGGCCTTCAATGGGGCATGGCCAGTTTTCAGTCAGCCAATCAATTCCTAGCTTCTCTTCCAATTTAATCTAAGTAGTTGTTCATGTTTGGTCACAGGATAACACAAAATGGAATATCATTACCATTAGTTTAACACCTTGTTGCAATTTCATTATTTTCTGTGACTACTTCAATTGAGTGGGGAGCAGAAATCAGTTGTTCAAAAACCAACTGCCCTCCCTACACTTGCATTCTTCTAGAAGAGTCTTCGAGACTCCACTGTCATGGATACAACATGATGAGGCATCAGAGGAAAAATTTAATGTGGGATTAATAATAATAATGATGATAATAAAAATAGTAATGATAGTAACTAGCATTTATATGAGGATTTAATGATTCTAAAGTAGTTCACTAATATTTACTTATTTTATCCTTGTAACAGTCCTGGGAAAGGAGGAAGGTGCTATTATTATCCCCATTTTACAAATGAAGAATTTTAGGCAGAGAGATTTAGTGACTTGCTAAGAGTTATACAACTTGCAAGTATCTGAGATTGGATTTGAATTCAAGACTTACTGATTTCAAGTTTAATGCTCTACTCATGATGCCACCTAGCTCTAATTTTTTTTAAAGGTAGATATAAATAATATAGCATACTGGAAGAAAACATAGTGTGAAATATTGTTCATGGGAGTTAGAAGGTCTGCATTAAAATTTTATCCCTGATACTAGCTGTGTGATCCCAGACAAGTTGCTTAACTTCTCTGAATGTCATCTGTAAAATGAGGAAATTGGGCTAGATGACCTCTAAGCACCCTTCCAACTTCTAAAATCTATCTTGTGATTGAAATCCCTTGTGATCATATGGAATAGAAAAAGAAGTCTGGAGCCTACGATGACAATAACTACCATTTCTGTAGCACTCTATGAAGTAGTTTCAGTACACAAAATTCCTGGGAGTTATAATTGAGGAAACGGAATTTCAGAGGGATTACTTTCTCAAGATCACTTTATTAGCAAGTATCTTAGGTAAGATTTAAACCCAGATCTTACCTGACTCTAAACTCAATGCTTTTTCCACTGTATCTTACTGGTTTTTTTGGAATTAATTAATAAGGATGTATTTAAAATTAAGCCAAATGTAAAGAGAGGAAATTTAAAGAATGAGCAAAATCTGCAGACCTTATGAGAAACACTTCTCAGCATCTGAGGTCTCTAGGGTCGCAAGGTCTAGAAGGTTTCAGGAACAGTTAAATACTCTTTGATTTTTCTCCCAACCAGTGAACAATTGTCTGATTCACTTTCAAGACATTTCCAGTAAATTTTTCCCAGAGACGTACTATTGTAGCCCTGTGAGTGGCAACTCTGAGTGCCAACTGTGAGCGGTATCTGGAGGTCCCCCAAGCACAACAGCAACCTGAAAGATGACCTCTTTATTGTCATTGAGCTACCTCGCCAACATTTTCAGCCCTGGGTGAACACTGGAGAGGTGTTCCTTCTGTCCATTCTTCCCCCCTAACATGGAACCTCAGTGCAAAGGAGCCCTTGAGCATCTACGTTTCTACTATCCTCCTCCTTTCAGTTGGGATGTCATCATATGGTTACTAGTGAATGTTATTACACTATTAACCATAATATGTTTTCAGTTGAAAATGATGGTGGAATATATAAGATTATTGGATAGTGAAAAGTGTAGTGGTAATTTTCTTCTTCCCATTGAATAAGTCAAGAGGAAAACTTGATATGGTCCACCCTCAGTGGGGGCTTTGGTACAGTTTCCAGGAGGTGATCAGAATGGATTGAGATACACACACATACATACATGTATGTGTGTATATACATATGTATATATATATACACATATACATATACATACATACATATACACATCTATCTATCTATCTATCATCTATCTATCTATCTATCTATCTATCTATCTATCTATCTATCTATC
>NW_027185798.1:49681302-49730936 GCF_028583685.1 Petaurus breviceps papuanus
ATCTATCTATCTATCTATCTATCTATCTATCTATCTATCTATCTATCTATCTATCTACCTACCTACCTACCTACCTACCTATCTATCCATCCATCCATCCATCCATCCATCTATGTATCTACCTACCTACCTACCTATCTCCATTCTTGCTTTTTTCCATAAGTGTGAAATGGAGGTCTTTTCTGCTAGCATCAGAAGCTCAAAGACTGTTAGCACTATGTATTAGGGGAATCATGTACAAATCTCATGCTTATTGATATTAATCAGATTTGTATAATCAACCCACATCAAGGGTAAAGTTCCCTCAGAGATGTGGGCTTTGAAAAAATGACTTAAAGAAGGGTGTATGTATGTATGTGTGTTTATGTGGATGTGGGTGTGTATACTGACAGGGGACATTGAATCCCTATGTTAATTTCCTATAAAATGTAAATATAAATATTTGACCTAGTTGGTATTCTGAAAGTAATAGTTTTCAGTGGTCAATGGAGAAAGAGATGATGCCATCATAGGAGTCTATAGGAACTTGCAATGGTTCATCTTGCTTTCAGGTGACCTGAAATGACAATGTGTGTTTCCTTGTTTTGAAGATAATTTAAATAGAATTATTAAGATATTCTGATAATACTTAAATGTTATTTGCTTCTCTCTTTTTCTTTCTTTTTTCCTCTAAGCCCCTTCTTTGTTCTGTGGGTTTTCTTTTGTAACTCCTCCTCCAGACTACAGCTTTGTCCCCCCTTCTTCCACTCCTTTCTGGTCAGGTACTGCTTTACCACTTTTATATTTCTTCTCAATTTGCTTTTGTTTCACACTGAAAATATTTTGGTTTCCATACACAGCAACCCATAAGAATACATCTTTGTATGTCCAGTCTGTAGAGTTTTGTTATAACCATACATGTTCTTCTTTTTGGCATAAGGAATTTGTCATGACATTTTACTCTTCTGTTTTTTTACAATATTATTTTCTCCAGTATGACATTTATAATCTATGTGATCATTGGGTTGGGGGGTTGGTTTTAGAGTGGGAGGTTGTCTGAAGGTATAAAGGTTGGGAAGTTGAGACATAGTTGATTTGTTTGGGGACAATGTGAAAATGTAATATCCTTAGGATAATGATTTTGATTTCTTAAATTTAGTATTTCTGTTCAGACATGAAAAGATGCATGCAGAGTCCCAATCATTGTTAATATCTTTGTTTCCTGTCATTTGAGTCAAGTTATTCCATGTTCCATGGAAAGAATGGATGTTGTCCATCATTCCTGTAGATAATAAACTGACAAAAGGCAAGTTATAGCTTTGATTTATGCTATGGCCAAAGTGCTGAATGGTAGCTTAGGTGACATCTAAGCAAGTACATTTATATGGAGATAAAATATTTTCCACCCCCTCACCCTTGTTAAGTCAAGCATGGTACCCCAGAGAATCACGGTTAGTTAGAATGAGAAGGAACCTCAGAGATCATCTGGGCCAACTCATTCATTTTACAGGTGACAAAACTGAATCTCACAGATGTTCAGTGACCTGTCAAAGGTCACACATCGAGCTAATGGGTGACTATTTTTCTTCAGAATTTTACTGTGGCCCAGCAGTGCACTAATAATGTATGACAGATTACAACATGAATGGCATTATGGCTATATAGAAATGGTACAGTAAAAGAAAATGATACACATACACACATATATGTATGCATATATTCTCTTTCAGAGTAATGATGTGGGAGAATTTCTCCATTGTTGCATGAGGCATAATTGTTACCGTCTAGCCAGGGGAAGCCTTAGAATATAGACCTGTGACTTGCCCCATTTGTCTCTTTGTCTTAAACTGGAGTTATTTTTAAACCAAATTTGGGGTTATAAAATGCCACCAATTTAAGGGGAACAGTTCTGAGAACTGCTCTGAGTGTAATTGGGGGCCCTTTATAATGCTAGGAAGTAGCAGGTAAAGAAATTATTAGAAATGGATTATGAAACTCTGTATAGACAGACTTATGTAGCTTGAAAGTAGACTTTTTTATGAACAAGGACAAGTGGAGAAAAGGAATTATTTTAGATCCATTCTTTCCCCTCCTCCAAATACAACTTTAGATGTACTAGAATGTCAGAAATGATGTCTTGTTTCCACGTATCCATTAGTATGTCTCATTAGTATGAGAAGACTTCATTGTCTAAGGCATCAGTTTGGGATAAAGAAACCCTTTGGGAGTTTCCTGTGTATTTTTTTTTCTATATGAGTTATGTTTCAAGTAGGCGTGATATTATTTGTAGAACAGAGGCTGAACATATTCCCAAATGCTTTCAAAGAAGAAGTAAAAATAATGGTCAAATAGTAGCAGTACATGACATTAACTTTATCATCAAAGGGGACACTTAGTTCTAGTTGAAAGGGGTTATCTGGCCATTTTCATTGGATGCTTCTTGATTAGAAATGGATTCATTTCCCCCTAGAATAAATAAAAACTTAAATGATTTCAGATTCTAATGATTTCCTAATAAATCAGGTCACTAAAAATTATATACATACATGTATGTATGTATACTTACATATATCTGTTTATATGCATGCACATATATTATACATACACACAACCCACCTAAAATTTGTATTTATTTGAAAACATCCATTGCTTTAACACATTAGAATGCATTGCACTGGAATACTTTGGGTCTTTCAGACAAAGGCAATTCCATGTTGCTGTTTTAATTTTCTAGGACTCAGACCTGAAACTGGTTGAAACCCTAATCTTGATTCCAGGTTTTTGTATTCCTATCACTTTTTTTAAAGGCCCACACTGTATAGTGACTGGTTTTCATTTTAATTGTAACTATAATATTTATCTTCACTGGGACCACTGGTTTGTGAAGATCTGGCTAATGTTGAATTTCTTTATTTCCTGCAGTGTTGAGCCCCAAAGTTCTGGGCATAGCTATTGCACGATATGACTTTTGTGCGAGAGACATGAGAGAGCTATCTTTGTCCAAAGGTGATGTGGTGAAAATTTACACAAAAATGAGTGTAAATGGCTGGTGGAGGGGAGAAGCAAATGGAAGGGTGAGTCCATTGACTTTATCTCATTTATAGACTTTGCTGTTCTAGCAACAGGATTTTGATTTTTATGTTATGTTATATATATAAACATAATAAATTTATTTATCCAAAATGACTGGGAAATGAAACAATCTGATTGATTCTATGTAATAGGAATGGGGATGAGATTTATGTTTTTATTTTGCTGGGATTGGGAATTCCCAAATAAGAAAAATTTTTGTACCAGAGCAGGTAAACACTTTTCTCTGAAGCTTATAGTCTTAGAGATGCCAATAGCACTGAGATGTTAAATGACTTGCCTAAGGTCACACAGCTAGTATGTGTCAGAAGTCTTTCTTGAACCCAGGTTTTCCTCATATTTGTTTATCAGTTTTAAAAAATATATACTTAATACCAAATCTTTACTCATCATAATTTACTATTTCTTAGATTGTCAGAAAGCACTTCTGTGTCTTGCAGTAATCAAGGCTATTGTTATTAAAAGAATTCATTCATTGTTCATCCACTTAAAAATAATTTATTAAGCACTTACTATGTACAGAGTAATCTACTTGTCACTTGGAGAGATATAAAGATAAGGAAAACAATAACTGTCTTTGAGGAGCTTACAAATTTATTATCAGGGATCACAGAAAGTCGTAGATTAAAGAGAAATTAGAGTTTGAGATGAATCTATAGTGGCTCAGTAATAAACTTAGACAATATTTTGGTGAGTAAATTGTTGACTGAGCCATGTTTCTTGTTATTTGTGTCTTTCTGATCAATGTAAAGTGTAAAATTTGCAAGCTTTCTAGTTGTTTGGATTTGGGAAAGGTGTTCATGACTTAACTAGTCATAGAAATAAATGGTGCACCATCCGGGGCACTCTAAGTCCAGTGGACAAGTACAATCATTTAGTAGTTTTATGGTTAGAGTTTCCCAACAGAATTCTTGTCAACAGGGACGTGAACTTTTGTAGCCTTGGGCCCTTAAACTCCACCCCTACCAAAGGGCCAGTTATAATTAATTCTGCACTCATTGGTGACTCAGCCATTTTTGCTGATAAAGATTACTGAGATTTTATTGCTACTTAACTCTGAGTGACTTCAGAAAATACTTGTTACTACCTGTAGTTCTCCCTTTTTGTCAATTGCCAGACTCAGAAAGCTAGAATAAGAAGGGAAATATAAAGCTAAAATTCACCATAGTAGCTGAGTGTGATGAAGCACTGAAGGCTGCTGATCTCTTGAGCAAAGGAGTTCTGAGCCTCAATGGGGCAAAAGCCAATTGGATGGGCGCATTAAGTCTGGAACCAATATGGTGACCCCTGGCAGTAGGGGGCTGCTAAGTTGCTAAAGGAATGGAAGATTGACCTTGGTCAGAAGCACAAGTTAAATATTCCATGGTGTTCAGCAGTGGGATTATAGGTCATGAATGTTTGCTATACTTCCAGCCTGAAAGAAAGGAAAGAAAGGAAGGAAGGAAGGAAGGAAGGAAGGAAGGAAGGAAGGAAGGAAGGAAGGAAGGAAGGAAGGAAGGAAGGAAGGAAGGAAAAGAAAGAGAGAAGGAGGGAGAGAGACAGAGGGAGAGAAAGAGACAAAGACAGAGACAGAGAGAGACAAGAGAGGAAGGAAGTAAGGATAAAGAAATATGGGGAGGGAGAGAAGGGAGAAAAAGAGAGGAATGAAGAAAGGGATGAAGGAAAACATTTTTTACCATAATAAGGTATAATGAAAGGAACATTGTATTTAGAGCCGGAGGAAATGGATTCTAATCCCTACTCAGCTTTTTATTAGACAAGTCACTTATTCTCTCTGTGCCCTGATTTTTTTTTTCAATTGCATCTAGAATTCACGGTTTCTTAAACTTTTTCCTCTAGCTACCCCTTTCTTGGTTTCAGCAGTGGTTCCTCAGTGTTACGTGGTCTGAGGGCATGTGCAGTGCAAAGTGGAACTGCTTTGTGTTCAAAATCAAGGCTTCAGAGAAGTCGTTGCCAGAAACACCTCAGATTCATTACACATTTGAGTTTTAATTAATTTTTGGTCATCGCATGTTCAGAAACCTTTTGCTGTTCCCACATTTTTCCAACCCATATGGGGTCATGATCCACAGTTTAAGAAATGCTGACTTAGATGATTTCTGAGGACCCTTCTATTGCCAAATCTATGATGTTATGTTTCTACACTATTTGATGGTTAAGACAGGCAATAATTCTGGGCTACGTTATTGAAAAGCTTATTGTTTTCTTTCTTACTGGGATTCATTGTCCCTTCCCAACATTTTTCTCCCCTCAGATCTTCAACTGGATTATTTTATTTTCATATGAATATTAGTCTGGTCTTATGGTTTCATCAGTATGGGAACTTCTGATGTGGAAATTTCTTAATTGTTTTAGAGTGGCCTGGGGCTCTGAGATGTTTAGTAACTTGCTTATGGTCATATATGTCAGGCAGGAGTGGAACCCAGGTCTGTGTAACTCTGAGGTTGCCCTCCTATCTGTAATACCATACTTCCCCACAGATCCAGAGCAGATAGAAACTTTATGCCAACTGCCCTT
The DNA here is from genome assembly GCF_028583685.1 of Petaurus breviceps papuanus. Lineage (NCBI taxonomy): Eukaryota > Metazoa > Chordata > Mammalia > Diprotodontia > Petauridae > Petaurus > Petaurus breviceps. The sequence continues at coordinate 49,686,889 of NW_027185798.1, forward strand.
TGTGAAGGTTTAGGCATTGGCCTTGCCCATCTCCAGGTCAGTTCCCCAAGGATATATCGAGACCGATTTCCTAGTTACTTTGCTCAGACCAGTTCTGTAATGGAAATAGAAATGATACTCTGTGTTTCTACCATATTGTTGTTTGTCACTTTATACATCGATTTTGATGTTTCAGGGAAAGAAAACTCTTTAACTTCCTTTTCCTTTATTTCTACCCTTGCATGTATTTGGTAGTCAGCTTTAGCCATCCCAAACTTCTCAACTATCAAATGGGGATAGAAATACTGCTTAATTAAGGTGTCATGGCCATGCAGTACCACAATATATGCAGGGAATTTTGGAATGCCAAGTAAGAAGAGCCAAATGTAAAGTCCCTTTGTTACTCTGGGCTGCTTTTCTTTGCAGGTGGGCTGGTTTCCATCAACATATGTGGAAGAGGATGAATGACTTCAATCCCAATTTTGCAGTCTGGACCAGAAATTTCAGGGACAAGCGATGAACAAAAATCCACAAAGCATTACGAACTGATTGAAGTATTTGAAAAGCTGCATTTCTGGCTAATCAACATCCTTCCTCCTCCTGTCTTCTCCAGTCTTAATGTTGGGATTTCTAAAGATGCTCGTACTGACAGATTAATGGCTTGCTGAGAGCTGGGCAAGAAACAACCTGCCAGTCTGTCATCTTCAGGGACCAGTGAAAAGCCAAAACCTTCTCTTCCCAGAAGAACTCAGCAGATACATTTCTTTGTTTCCTTTCACTTCCTTTCATAGGTCACTGTCAATGCTAGTCATTAGTGAGTGTTTAATGCACCTTTACTTCTCCCCCTTCCTGTCTCATCACACCCCTCTTCCCTTCCCCGCTCATTGAAATCTTTGATGGTACAAAGAACTAGAAGCTTTTACCTATCACAGCCCAAAGAGAAATGAGAGTTCTGTCACATAGACCACTTATGGGAGAAGTTTAGTGTCACTTGTCTCAGAATATCAAGTGTCACTACTTACTGCACCATGCATACTTTTGTCTTACAAATCTTCTTGGCAGAAACACAAGTGAAAACTTCTAAGTTTTCAATCCACTCTGTGTAGAGTTTGAGATGTTTGAACTGATGTCTTTTTACTCCTTGCCTTGGCAAGTGATTGTTTTTGAAAGCTGATTTTTTTTTTTAAAAGAGAACCTTATTACAAAATCCAGAAAACTATTTGCGGTTTTGTAAGGTGGTCATGGCAACTTTGTACTGAAGTTTCTGAGGAAAACTTGGCTCGGCATCCCTCAGGTGGCTGCTTGCCAGACGATCACAGTGTCTGTGTTTACATGAGCCAGATCAAGGGCTATATTGATAAATGTGTCACTTCTTGACAAACACCACCTACAGGACATTTTTTCTTCTCTCTCCCTCTCTCTTCCCCTTCCCCAAATCTGGGGCATATACTACCCTGCTCTTCCTGCTACTTCCAATTCAAAAGACTGAAGGATTGCCAATAGCACAAACCCTTCTGTTGTATTTTCTAGAGGAAGGGCAGCATAACTGTGGCTTTCATTCCCATTTATGTCTCTGAATTTCAAGGTTAGACAAAAACCCACCCAAGGTTTTCCAGGGATAACTCACTGTGGGGCTCAAGGCTTCTCCCAACTGTCTTCCAGTTCATGGGTCATTTCTGCTTACACAATGGCACCTAAATGATACTAAATGACTGGCAGAACAGTCTTCTTACTGGTTTGCTTGCACCTCCTCTATAATGGAAATAGAAAAGATTATTCTCTGGTGCTGATACCATTGTTAATTCATACTTACATATGTATGTATGTATGTGTGTACCTATGTACACACAAATATATACAAATACATGTATGTGTTAATATATACACATGTGTGTATACATATATACATGTATACAAATAACGCTTGTTACCAGATTCTACCTATCTCTTGATATTTGGATAAAGAGGACCACATCATACACATTTTGAAAGCATTTGCTTCTTGCAAAGAATGTAGATATTTTAGCTTCAGCTAAATCTAATTGAGAGCATTCAGAAAAGAAAATTGAGATCACCTCTGAAATGAAGCAATCATGATGTACTCGCCCATAGTTACATGTAGGAAAACCCTCTGCATACTGAAGGAGATGCATTGATCTGGGTGGAGATTCTTGTGGATTAGAAGTTTCTCATATAGGATAGGTTCAGGAAGTTTACCTCAGAATTATGTAAACTGTGATTGTGTTTAAAAAAAATACTGTGTGATGGCACCAGTTTGTGTATTTGTCAATGTGGACATGAGCACTAGAGTGTATTTTGTAAAATAATTTGTACAGTGAAGTTCCCTGGCAGGATGTTTTCTTAGATTATGTTCTATGATGTCTAATACAGCATCAGCTATCACCATGGGGCAATGGTGTGTCTCCAGTTTCACTCTCAGCAGAGCATTGTGGTAGAGGGAGCAACATAACATATGGGTCCTATGTCTTACCATGGGCTTCTTTTGGCAAGTTGACCCACTTCCTTAAACCAGTCTCTGCTCTTCTTTTTTTCATTTTGTTGGTGTGGAGACTTGCCCAGCAGATGGGGGGGTATTAAAGCCATGCTGGGACCCCCTTTTTCTTAAGATACCAGTTGTACCCATTTTTGTCTGTGTTGAATGCCCTGTATTGGAAAAGTTAAATGCTGCATATTCACATGCATTTCTAATACCAAAGACATAACTCAAGGCTATCGAGTCACCAGTCACTGCTTCCCCTTTGCTTTGTCTTGCCTGGATGCAGCTCTTGCTGTCACACCTTGAATCTCATCAGTAGTGCTTAAAAGTTTGTAATATTTTGTAAATATGTCAATACAATAAAGTAGTTACAACTTGTATTAAGTTAATTGTCCTCAATTTTACTGCCTTTCCATTGCATGGGTGGGGGGCTGAAAGGTCGTTTCTAACCTTCTAAAAGTTGGCAATAACAAATAAAGAAATATGAAGGAACTATGATTTCATCTGTGTGGGAATACTCTCAGTACAGAGATTTTCCATCAATTCAGGTGGTGTACTGGAGAGAATATTGGATTTGGAGTCAGGGTGACCTGGGTCCATATCCTGCCTTAGACACTTACTAGCTGTGTGTCCCTGGTCAAGTCACTTAACCTGTCTGCCTTAGTTTATTCATCTGTAAAATAGAGATAATAATATAGCCTATTTCCCAGGTTAGTTATGAAGATAAAATAATATTTCTTTAATGCTTTGCAAACCTTTAAAGCATTATATGAATACTATTATTATTTCTACTACTACTAGTACTACTACTACAATAATACTATTGTTACTATTATTACAATTTTTATTATTCCAACTCACCTATGACATTAAATAAGGCCTAGAGAATTATTGAGTTTAAGTGACTTGTCCACTGTCACACAGCTGATAAATGTCAATATAGGACTTGCACCTGGGTATTCCTGGTTGTACATTCAACACTACATACCTCACAATACATTATACTAATTTAAATAATGGAAATTTGTGTAGGACTTTGACTGGAAAGGCTTGCCTCATTTGAGACCCTCAACAGTCTTGTTTTGTAGATATCACAGGTATTAACTCTTATTTTATAGATAAGAAAATTCAGGCCCAACATGGTTCAGTCCATTGTCAGTGGGTCACATAACTAGTAAGTGTTTAGATGGTTTTCAAACCCATATTTTTCTTATGCCACATCAAGTCCTGTGTCCAATCTAGCATGCTATACCTCAGAGAAGTAATTTGACCTGAGGACCTTATTTTAAGCACATTTTTTCTCAGTTCTTTAGCATGTTTATCAGCTGGGAACAACATAGCACATGTCCAAATAAAATGGGAAGTATGTATGTGTGTCTGGTATAAGATGAAGTAAAGTGTAAAGTAAAAAGTTTATCTGCTAACAGTGATCAGGGTATTTGAGATGGGGGCAGTGGGTGAGTACTTTTCCAAGTGTTGTCCAACTTTCTAGGTATCAATACTTGATAAACAACCAAAATACAAGAGGTACAATTCCCAACTTGTATTTCCTGTCACATATTCTGTACCTCCCCTGCCCAGAGGTCAGCCCCTTTTTTAATAAAGCAGATAATATTTTCAGGAGGATATATGCTTTAAAAAGTAATTTTACAAATTGCTTGGGAAGTATGAATCAAACAACTGAAATGAACAAATTGAACTGATAAAGAAAAGATGCTATTTTGGGGGGGCCTGAGTAATGAATCTTGTGTTAGATTATGTTAGGTTATTATATGTTGGATTGTATTAGATTATTAGATCTATGATCTACTCAATATGTGTACTTGCTGTGATAATAGAGATTCCATCCCATTGTCATTCCATCCTCTGGGATTCTTGCTGTTTTCTCCCATAAATCTTCCAAAGGGGATCCACCCGACATGCTGGGAATTTTCTCTAGTCTTGACATTACCTGGCTATTGATGGAGCATGGTGGCTCTCACTCCCTTTCATTCATTATGTGAACAACCTAGATGTTTCTGTTGTTTTTGTTTATGGTCATACATTGTTCTAGTGATAGCTTTCACTTCTTTTTCACAATTCCTTGATTCACTTGTGTTGCTGCCCATTGTGCATTTCTCCATTTCCTTTTTTTTTTCTGCTTTCTGGAGGGGAGAACGTAGGGCAATTGGGGTTAAGTGACTTACCCAAAGTCACACTGCTAGTTTTTTGTGTTAAGTGTCTGAGGCCAGATTTGAACTCAGGTCCTCCTGACTCCAGGGCTGGTGCTCTATTTACTGTGCCACCTAGCCGCCCTGCCCCATTTCCTTTTGGACAATCTTAATTTTATATCTTAAGAGATTGTGTTATTTCATTGACTCACAGTCATACAATATCCCTAGTAGAATGTTAATGTTAAAAAAAGAAATGGTCTTTCAGGGAGAACCTTAGGGTCATTGAAAGAAAGAAACAATTCCACAAAGATATATGCATATATGTGCTGGGTGTGTGTGTGTGTGTGTGTGTGTGTGTGTGTATTTTATATATATGTACACCAATATCTAGATATACTGATGGAAAAATTCTATGATCTCAACCAATATAGACAATGGATATTCTTCATCTGTTCGTTTCCTGTGAAAATAATTAGGCTGAACTTTTTTTTGAGTAGCTAATAATAGTCTTAAAAATGTGAGATGAAAAATTTCCTCAGAATTAAAACACCTAGCAGTAAACTAAAACAGACTCTATTTCCTTTCATGGATACTAAAAGCCTTTAAATATTTTTCATTATATGAATAGCTTTAGCATCAAAAAACAAGAAATTATTAGACCATATGATATAAAATATGGTTGAAGTCATAGAATTTTAAAAAGAGGGATAATATCCCACTTTGTTCATTCTAAAGGAAATGCATATATTTAATATTAGTCATTATATTGGACTCATCTGATGTGATAGTCTCCATAAGCCCATTCTTTCCAATAGTCTTCCCAATAGTCTCAGTTTACTTATCTAGGAGATTAGGATAATAACGTTCCAAAGGGGGCTCTCAGGATCATATGAGAAAATATACAACAAAGAGTTTTGTAAATCTTAAAGCACTATATGAATATCAACTATTGTTATTTGATATCAAATTTAATTATCTCATAAAACTCAGAATCATAAACAATCCAGCATAACTGACCAAACCAAATTTCAGTATTCCATATTCTTGAAATATAGTCTGGATTTTGTGTCCCAAAAGTCTTAGTGCAATTTCAAGCTTCAAATAGCACTGAGACTTTTGGTATCTATTTATGTAATTTTCAAGTTTTGTTTTAGCAGTTGAAAGCTCATTTGCATATAGGCTTTATGCAGTTATGGGATAGTAGAGTGAACACTGGATTTGGAGTTAGAAGTCTTTTAATATTTCATGTGTACCAGGGCTATGCTTAAACTAGTGCTCTGTGGTCTCTTGCTTTCATTACATTTGCATCTCACCTTCTTTTCCAGTCATGCATGTTCCTGATGCCCTTTAGGTTTCAGCAAATTAGATGCTCTTTTGTTCTCTGGATTTTGACTCTGCCAGTTTTCAGGACACTCAAAGGGAAAAAAAAATCAGTTAGTCCTTCCCAGTAAATGAAGATTAACACTTGTTCGTGTGTGGGTGTTATTGGAAGTAGCATGAGTGGGAAGGCAGGGTATGGAGGATTGATTGGTTAGGCACTCACTGGCTGTTGTCATGATGCAAACCCCATCATAAAATTAATTGCCTGAGAATTTATCTGTTCTGCTGCAATCCCAAGACCTTTGCTTCCAGAGCACTATATTTCACAGGCATCATACACCACCCACTGACTACAGATATGGGAATGAGCTACTATTGGCAGACACTGTCCTCCTACCAAGAGCACCTTGCACATGTAATTTATAATCTAGCTCTATTGCTGGCATTTTGGAGTACCTGTAGTAGTCTGCCCCTTTGAGTAGGACTGTATTCTAGGCAATATTGCAGAAAACTGGTCCCATGACAGGTGGGAATTTGACTGGGTTGTGTAGTTTATACATTATTTGTTTTTTAACGTGTATCAATGACCTCTAAATATGACAATAACTAAATAATGGCCCAAAAATCTGATTAGGAGAATCCTGCAAGTTTTCCTTGATGATCTGAATATTCTCCCTTCTGAAAAACCAAAATTATTTTCCTCCAGTGTGAACTGGACTGTACATCTCTTCATGTATCTTTTTAGATTTTTCCTATCATTTTCTAGTTACAAGGAACCTCAATGACTTTTTAATCCAGACCACGCCTCAAAAGATTTCCTCTAATAATGTAAAAGGGCACATCCATTGAACATGGTGTGGAGATAAGTCTGTGCCTTTGCCATACCTTCTTTTGGTGGGTCAACTCTGCTCTAAGACACCAAGAAAAAAGCAAGCCAGGGTCTTGAGGTTCTATTACTAAGTCGTCTAAGCAAGTACGTGTTGTCACTGAATTGCATATATAGTCATTATAGGTATTGTTGATGGTGGGGCAGGGAGGGAGAATAAATAGCCACCTCCCCTTGGGGAAAATTCAAGGATGATATGGCCTGAGACCCAAGCAATATGCTCCCAAAACGGGGGGAGAGAGAACTTGTTTATCTTCAATTTCAACTGGTGACCTGGCTTCTGCCTGAAGACTTCTAGGGAGGGCAAACCTACCATTTCTTGGGTTATAACTCTTCATTTTGGGGCAGCTCAAATGATTAAGAATGTTTTTCTTGACATCAAACCTAAATTTTCCTCTTTATGAATTCCACCTACAGCCTTTTATTTTGTCCTGTAGGACAGGCTCTTCAAATATTTGAAGAAAATTAGGTTTTCATTTTTTAGGGGTGGGGAACATGAGACCTCAAGGCCACATGTGGCCCTCATAGGAAATTTGGATTCAGTCAAAGGGGGCTGTACTTGTGGACCTAGAGGGCCGCATGTGACCTCAAGGCCCCTGGTTCCCCCACCCCTCAGCTAGACCCTGAATATCCCCAGTTCCTCAACCCCATTGTTACATAACATGGATTCAACATCCTTCTGGTGACCCACTTCGGAGCACTTAACAGCTCATTGTCATCTTTAAGTTGTGGCCCCCAGAACTAAACATAATATTCCAGATGTAGTAGAATCAGGGCAGAGCACAAAGGAACTAACCCCTTATTCCTGGCGATGATGCCTCCTTTAAGGCAGCCCAAGAACTCATTAGTTTTTCTGCCTGCTATACCACACTGCTGGCTCATAATGAGTGTATAGTACATTCAAGTGCTCAGGAGAATGAGAGGGAAAAGGGAGAAGGGAGGAGGAAGGAGGGAGAGGGGGGAGGAGGCCAAGGATTTTACAACCCTGGAAAAAAACCATGATGAGTGAGCATGGATGATGGGTATTGACCAGACAAAGAAGAGGAAGGAATAACCATAGGCAGAGGAAGTACAGAAAACTATTGTCTAACCATATTTCTTCTATCCTTTATTTGTGAAATTGATTCTTTGAACCCAAGTGTAAGACTTTATATTTATCTCTGTTGAATGTTATTTTAGATTCAGCCCAATTCTCTAGTCTGTCAAGATGTTTTGGTGCCTCCTCAGAGAAAGAGTATTAAGGATTTTGGATCAACATTATATATTCATACACACATATACCTATATAAACATATGTATGTATAGTACAGTTTTAGTTCATATGCACAAAAATATATTGTCCTTTCCATGTTGGTGCATTCATTCTATATTTAGCAGTTATTAAGTATTTATGCAGTACAAGGCAATGTGTTAGACACTGTTATGGGGAAAAATTGATGAAGTCTCTACCCTAAAGGAACCTACAATCTACTAAAAATAGATAAATATAATAAAAGTCGGGATAAAAAAGGTCCCAACAAAATGTCCTAGGAACATTATCTGATTTAGTCACCTTGAATATTAACAGAGAACAAGACAAAGAGACACAAAGAGAGAGAAAGAGAGAGAGGGATGGAGAGAGGAAAGAGAGAGAAAGTGCTTTGACATCATCACTCCATGAACCTGTTTTTTCACCTGTATAATGACAGAATTGGAGTTGATATAGATGACTGAAGGTTGTTTTTGCTTTAAAACAACGATCTCATTATTAGCAGAAATGAGACATGGTGGAATCAAGCCATTGAGAGGTCTCCTTTGACTTACTTTGGGATTTTGTCTATCCTACCATCCTATATGAATAGAGGGTTGTACAGATGGGCATCAGCCTATGACCTTGAAAATAGTAGGAAGAAATGGGTAGAGTGAGTAGGAAGTGAACCTGCAGACAGCCTGTCTTGGGAGACTCCTGGGGGAAGCTAAATGTGAAGTAGAAAAACTTGAAAACTTTGGATCAAAGGATCACAGATTTGGAGCTGGAAGGAACAGTCAAGGTCTAGGGGCTCCCTGAAAAGAGCATTAGATTTCAAGTGAGAATCAGGTCAAAAAGTATGTATGGCCTATATGCCAGGCATTCTGTTAAGCACTGGAGATACAAAAAAAGACAAAAAAACCCCAAAACGAAACTACCCCATAATGCCTGCCCAAGTTCTGCCTCTGTACATTATGAGTAAGGTGACTCTGGCTACATCATTTCACTTTTCTAGGCCTTAATTTCCTCACCTGTAAAAAAGAAGCTATTCTACTAGACAATCTCTTAAGATTTCTTCCAGTTCTAAATCTCTCATAATTTGCTTGAGCCCCACTTATTTTACTGATAAGGAAAGAAAAATAAATAGAAGAATGGGCAGGGGTAATAAACCAACCTGTTCGTGGCTCTTTAGCTATTTTCTGCTAATGATATTGTCATGGTGAGGTCATGCACCTTTGGGAACAAGGCCAGGCCTGGGGTGGGGAGGTAGCAGAATTCTGAAAACCTGCCATCTGGCCTAGGGAGAAGCAAGAGGCTTATCCAAATGGGTAGTGACCTGTGGTTAGGGGCAGTGGTAACAGGATATAGTCAGGCCTTCTAACCTTTTAGCCTCAGGTAGGAACATCACCTCTCTGTTGAAGTAGGAGGAGGTAGAGGTTGAATTTGAGCACTGAACTGTGTTTATATAAACCTCTGAATTTTGTATTATCCACCAAAAGGGAGTGGTTGCCTGCTCTAGGGGAGATGCTCAGACTTTAGGAAATGTTCTGTCTGGGTGTTTTGTTCTGTTTATTATTATACATTTACAATCTTATGATTAAAGATCTCTGTGGATTTAGGCTTTGGTAAATGACTTCAACTGAAATTCAACAAAGCTGGAGTAAGAAGATTTTTTTGTTTGTTTGATTTTTCCTTGAGTATATCAGAACATCATCAACTGAGGAAATGACTGGATAAACCCAAACCGTCTCTAGACTCTTCCTAAAGATGAGGTCTGACAATTTCATTCCCCTGCTTGATAAACTCTGGTGATTCCCTACTGATACCAGGTATTTTTGTTACTAGCTATATTTGGTCCCTGTATTTAAAACCCTTCCTAGCCTGACCTCAGTATACCTTTCCAGGCTCATTACACATGATTCCCCTCTGTGCCCTCTGCCATTCAGTCAAATTCACTTTACTTAACTTCCCCACACAAGACATTTCATCTTTCCATCTCTGTGTCTTTGCACTGGCTCTGTGTATTCCATGCCTGCAATATGCCTCTTCTAGACTGCCTCTCAGAAGCTCTAGTTCCTTTCAAAGCTCAGATCAAGTGGCACTTTCTACATGATGCCTTTCCTGATACTCTCCCCCTCCCCCAGCTTTTAGTGTCCTTCCTGTTACCTTTGTATATTAATATATATAAATACATATATATTTTGATTGTATACATTTGGGATGTACATATATATATATATAAACTTACTATATAAAGATGTATGTATATGTGTATATATCAATGTGTATTCTAGAATTTCTATTATTTATATTATGTAATAATATAATAGATCATAGATTACAATAGTATTATGTATTTTATTAAGGTACTGTATACACACACATATATGTGAGGAATATGATTACATATGCATATACATGTATGCATGTGTATAGTTTCCAAATACATATATACACATATAATTTATATATATAGTATATCTAAAATATCTTTAATATACATTTATATGCACATATAAGTATAATCCCATATATGTGTGTGTTTGTGTCTGTATGTATATGTGAATATAGTTCCCCAATAGAATAATAGAATATTCCATCCTTGAGAACAAAGACTAGTTCATTTTTGTCTATGCATGTCCAGAACCTAGCATAATACTGGCAGATAGTAGGTGTCTGATAAATGCATATCAATTGATTGATTACATCTGGGCCACCATCCATGAGAAGAGGAGCAAAGGGGGTGAATCTTAGAAGCTTCCAGAGAACCTGAGAGAGGGCTATGAAGCTATGACTGACACCCCAGAGCGCCATCTGGTGGTGCACATGAAAGCTGGGCTAAATACTTGCTTGATAGTACATACCCAGCTCTACTATTGAATAGAATCAGGTACTATCCATGGGAACCCCTGGTGTCACATATAAATCACAGCTGTTACTGCTATGGCTGTTATTGGTCCTTTGATCATTCTGTCCAGGAGCTCTCTACAGTATGCTTTTGAGAGTGATCTCATTAAAAGCAGGATACCTATTTCAATGAATGACTGTAAATGAGATATGGCCATTGCATAGCCCCCAAATTAGGTGGGAATTACAGCTACATAGTCTTTATAGGTGGCAAGAAAAGTGTCCCTTAAATCTGTAGTGATGTGGAAAATGCCTTCAACATCTATTAAGCTTAATGGCCACTTATTATAGCTGGGATGGCACAAAGGAGAAATACTACATTAGTGAAACAGGACACAAAGAATCCACATTAAAATGAGAAACTCAGATGTTTTCTTTGCCCTTACCAAGGAGTTACTTGTAGCCTGCTGTTACTTGTTTGGATTTGATTTTGTTTGAAACTCTTAGAAATTGCGACATTCCAAAGGCTGCCATAAAGGCAACACTGTTGAGAAACAGCCAATGTTAGAGTGGAGAAAATGTGAATTGGTAATGCGTTTTAGTCCTCAGGGAAAGGTGAACAAAGCGTTGAAAAATTAGTACAAAGCCAAGGGATGTCTATCCACCTTGGCAGCTAACTAGCTATATGTTAAAGTTTTTCAAGGTATGTACCAATACTCCACCTGTGTAGAAAGTCAAGTTAAATTTCTTAGAGTAGGTCTATGTTTAAATCACTAGCTGCCAGGATCATCAGGTTTCTAGCTATAAAGAAGCTTATAGATAATCTGGTTAAACTACCAGTTTATTGGTAAAATTGCGGACCACAGGGAGAGGGAAAATTCCCAAGGTCACACAGGAGTTAAGTAGCAAAGTCAAACCTATATGTTCTGACTCCAAATGAAATTATTTTCCATTATTATCAATTAATTACTTCTGCAGTTTTATGGTATTAAAATGCATTGTGTCCTCCCCCGCCCCCCAATCAGTTTCATATGTGAAATTGATGAACATGGAAGAAAGTTCACTGTACAGTCATTAATTAGCTCTGCCACCTCTGGCTAGGGTTTTAAGCTTTCCTCATCTGCTAAAGAGGAAAACTAGGTCCTAGCCGTACCAGATTTTAATCTGTATTATAAAGCAGCAGTCATCAAAACTACTTGGTACTGGCTGAGGAATAGAGCAGTGGATCAATGGAATAGATTGGGTACACGAGACTCGGCAGTCAATGACTATAATCTACTGTTTGATAAACCCAAAGACCCCAGTTTTGGGGATAAGAACTCACTATTTGATAAAAACTGCTAGGAAAACTGGAATATATTGTAGCAGAAACTGGGCATAGACCATTATCTAACACTGAACACCAAAATTAAGTCTAAATGGGTGCATGATCTAGGTATAAAGGATGATACTGTAAGCAATCTGGGAAAGCAAGGAATTGTTTACCTGTCAGATTTATGGAGAAGGGAAGATTTCATGACCAAACAAGAATTAAAGAGCATTATAAAATGCAAAATGGATAACTTTGATTACATGAAACTGAAAAGCTTCTGTACAAACAAAGCCAATGTAACCAAGATTAAGAGGGAAGTGGGAAATTGGGAAAGAATTTTTACAACCAATATTTCTGATAAAGGCCTCATTTCTAAAATATGCAGAGAACTGAGTCAAATCTATAAGAATACAAGTCATTCCTCAATTGATAAATGGTCAAAAGATATGAACAGACAATTCTCAGAGGAAGAAATTAAAGATGTCTACAATCATATGAAAAATGCTCTAAATCACTATTGATTAGAGAAATGCAAATCAGAACAACTCTGAGGTACCACATCTCACCAGTCAGATTGGCTAAGATGACAAAACAAGAAAATGATAAATGCTGGAGAGGATGTGGAAAAATTGGAACACTAATACATTGCTGGTGGAGTTGTGAACTGATCCAACCATTCTGGAGAGCAACCTGGAACTATGCCCAAAGGGCTATGAGTAATTTTATATCCTTTGACCCAGCAATACCATTTCTAGGGTTGCATCCCAAAGAGATCATAGAAGTGAAAGGAAGACCCATATGTACAAAAATATTGATAGCAGCTCTTTTTGTGGTGGCAGAGAATTGGAAATTAAGGGGATGCCCATCAATTAGGGAATGGCTAAACAAGTCATGGTATATGAATGTAATGGAATACTATTGTGCCATGAGAAACGAGGAGCAGATGGACTTCATATCTACCTGGAGAGACTTATATGAACTGATGCTGAGTGAGAATAGCAGAACCAGGAAAAATTTGTACACAATTATCAACACAATGTAAGTGTGACAAACAAATTTGATAGACTGGACTCTTCTCAGAAATACAGGGCTACAAGTAAACTCCAAAAGACTCATGATGGAGAGAGATGTCTACATTCAGAGAAAGAACAGAGTTTGAAAGCAGATTGAAGCAAATTACCTGCTCTCTTTCTTTTTCTTGTTTGGTTTCCTCTTTCCCATTGTTCATTCCATCTGTTACAATCCTTCTTTTCAACCTGACCAATGACTAATGTGAAAGTATCTGCAGATCCTATACCTGATTGTATGCCACCATGGGGGGAGGGGAGGAAAGGCAGGGGAGGGAGGGGGAGAAAATTTGAAACCCAAAGAACTGGGGTACTGAATCTTGTAAACTCTAAGTAAACAAACAAATTAATAAAGAAAAAAAATTACCTCAATATTAAAAAAAAGAAGAAAACTAGGTGAGTTATAAGCTTTGTTCTACCTCTCAGATTCTCTGATTCTTAATCTTTGCTTTTTATAAAGATGTATTTGATCATGCTATATAGGTCATTTATTAAATAAGTATAATAGATGATAAGCTGGTGGTAATGACCAATGCTTAACAGCTTTTTTGTATGTAGTTATTTATATGTTGTGTCCCCTGTTTGAACTTGAGCTCCATGAGAAAGAACAAGGACTGTCTTTTGCCTTTCCTTGTAACCCCAGTACTTAGCACAGTGCTGGTACATAGTAGGCACTTATTAGTGTATTCACTGACTAACAAGTGCTTAATAAATGTTTTACCTATTTGGATACAAATATTTATCACTATATTTACAGTTTGAATACTAATATCTGTGTTCATTGTGTCATTATTTTGCAAAGTTAGAAACCCTACATTCTTTTTTCTCAAAGATGCTGGTTAAAAATATTATCAACCTTAAAGTATTTTATAAGTCTCGGATAGAATGTATTCATTTATCAAATAAATATGTGTTGAGTATCTAAAATGTAGTAGACATTGTGGGAGATACAAAAAACAACATGACACAATCCATGACATGGAGGGGCTTACAATCTAATTGGGAAGAAAAGACACTGAGTTATCTTTGAAGTCCCTTGAAGATTTGAATATTCGTTATTTTATGATTCTTTTATGGACATTATAGTGATTCCACCACAGCTCTGATATAAACTCTGCCCTCTCTATTTCCATAGTCACCAACTTAAGACAGGTCTTCATCATGGCAGTTGAGAGGGTCTAAATTAGAGTACTGACATCCTTGTATCCTCCATTAACACTCTTATGTGTGTATGGGTAGAGATTCACACACCTACATATATACATGTATGTATCTACCTATACAGCTGTCATCTGTCTATTATGATCTATTCATCACACACATATTAGGCACTAACCTACATAACTAAAGATAACCTGGATGGAGATACATATTATTTCAAGCTCAACCATTCCCAATATCACAATTACAGGCTTAAAAAAGAAAAAAAAAAAACCCAAAAAACCACTTTTTCTGACCCGGTCCCAGGCAGGATGGCTCCCACAAAGAAAGGTGGAGAGTAAAAGAAGGGACGTTCTGCCATCAATGAGGTGGTGACCAGAGAGTATACCATCAACATTCACAAGAGGATTCATGGAGTAGACTTCAAAAAGTGAACTCCTTGGGCTCTAAAGGAAATCTGCAAATTTGCCATGAAAGAAATGGGAGCTCCAGATGTACTCTTTGCCGCCAGACTCAACAAAGCTGTTTATGCCAAAGGGATAAGGAATGTTCCATACCCCATCCAAGTGTGTTTGTCCCAGAAATGCAATAAGGATGAAGATTCACCAGGCTGTATATGTTGGTTACTTATGCGCCTGTTACCCCTTTCAAAAGCTTACAGCTGGTCAATGTGAATGAAAACTAAATTGAACTTTGTTTAAATAAAGTTATAAAATGCCAAGAACAAAACAAAACAAAACAATCCCAAAACAATGGGGTACCGATTAGAAGACAGATTCTATCATCTGCCATGTAATATCAACATCGACTCCATTTGACTATTTGTTTACCTCACATGCTAGTGACAGCCAATAGCACAAATTTGTTTAGAAATGAGACACAGTCATTGGCCAATCGTCCTTTGATCCAGGCAGTTGTGCACTCCACCCAAGTTCACAGAGCAAGTGGAAGAAAAAATATGCTGTTCATGGTCCCCAATAAGTAGATAATTAGCTATTCCCCGTCTGCTTCTCAAAAGTGGGTAGCAAGCACACTTGTACATTGGGCATGCGTAGGATGTACTTGAAGAGAAACAAACATAAAACTCTTTGTGTCACTGAACATTTCTCCTTGTCCTTCATATTTGCTTGAAGCCAAATTTCTGTGGTCATTCTCTCGGCTAACACTTGGATATAGTAGTCGCTGTGCCTATTTGTCCTACTTACCCTCTGAGGATAGAGCTCAGGTCAGAGGACTCCTGAGTGAAGCTTATTTTATTTGTGCTAAGCTTCCTGCCTTTTCTCAAGATGAGAAGATGGTATCTGTGTCATTCTCTTTCATTGGCTTTTAACACATTCCTCTTATGACCTAATGCAGATGTCTGTGGCTGATCCATAAGTAGAAATCCAATGATCCAATTAGAGCTACCTACCTTTTGTTCTCCTTGCCACCAGTCTCCAGATCTCTCTTTATACTTCCCTGGATGCAAGAAGTAATAATATCCCTGTTCTTTGCCCCAATCAGACATATTGGCAAATCTGATTCACTAGCTGTGGTAGTGTCCACTTTAACCAGGTCCCACAAGAATCTTTCTTTGGCTCTTTTCTCTCTCTCCACACTCTTCTTCAGCAATCTCATTTGCTCCCATGACTTCAACTACCACTACCATGCCATTCACAGATAGAGATTTTGCAATCTATATCTCCAGCCTGATCTCTCTCCTAGACTTCAGCTCTCCATTTTCAACTTCCCACAGGACATCTACACCCAGATGTCCCACTAGCGTTTAAACTCAACATGTGCCAAATATTCAGCATGCGAAAAATCAAGCTATCTTTCCTCCTTAACTTGCTTTTTCTTGAAACTTCTCTCAGTGACATTACCTTTAATTCAATCTTTCATATTTGAAACTTTGCTGTTATCTCTTACTCTTATTTTTCCCTTTCAAATTCACTCACTTACCAAGTTCTGTTGATTCTACCACTGGAACAGCTCTGATACAAGCCCTGCTCTCTCTATTTCCACAGCCACCAAATTGTACAGGTCCTTATCATGGAAGTTGAGACAGTCTAAATTAGAGTACGGACATCCTTGTATCCTTCATTAACACTCTATGTGTGTATGGGTAGAGATCCACACGCATCCATATACATGTATAGATATACCTACACACACATGCCATCTATCTACATGCCATCCATCTGTCATGATCTACTTATCAGACACATACATATACATATCTACCTGTACACACTTTTACCTACCTGTCATCTATCATGATCTGTCACACACATGCGTGCATGTATTTATGTGTACATGCATACACACATATGTATATATGTGTATGTATGTGTGTGTGTGTGTATATATATATATAATTTGCATGTTATATCCCCTATGATAATGTGAGCTCCTTGAGGTCATAGCCTTTGTTTTTGTCTTTCTTTATGTTATTATCAG
This sequence comes from Petaurus breviceps papuanus, assembly GCF_028583685.1. Lineage (NCBI taxonomy): Eukaryota > Metazoa > Chordata > Mammalia > Diprotodontia > Petauridae > Petaurus > Petaurus breviceps. The sequence continues at coordinate 49,703,778 of NW_027185798.1, forward strand.
CCTTTAATGTAATCATAATAAGTACTTAATACGTGTTGAATAACAGCTCGTAGAGTCAAGTAAACTTGAGTTTCATGTAGTTATGTGAAATACCTTGATAGAGTAGTAATTATCTATTTGTTGTGTCTATAGAAATGAGATTTTTAAAAATACAGAGATGACAGCAGCACAAAGAAATTAGAATCACAATAATGATATGTATACTAACTATAACTCTATAAGGAATCATAGAGACCAAAAACTGAGGCCTTCGAAGATGTAGTGACCTACTCAAGGTCACAGTGATAATCAGAAGGAAAGTCATGTTTTGAATTCATGTCCTCTAACATTGAGTTAGTTCTCTTTTCTCAATGCTTCCATTGCTTCTGTCCCATCAGAGGGCAGGAAGCAGAAGGTGTGCTGTTTTAGTTTGTTTGTAAATAAGAGTAATTTTTAAAAAATCAGTCATCTTTTTAAAAAAATCACAGTTTATGGGTTTTTGTAAGTTTTTGAAATAAAAAAGGTTTAAGTATAATAGAAAAAATATATTGCATCTGCAGTTAGAGAACCAAAGATAACATCACAATTCACCTATTACTTGGTTAATCCTGGACCAGCTATTTCATCACTCTGAGTCTAAGTTTCATCATCTGTAAAATCATAGTATTAACTAAATGACCTCTAAGGTCCTTTCCAGCTATGAGATCTATAATCCAATGAATGTTTGTTTTGTTGATGTTTTTGCTAAGTTTATAGTGGCATCAAGATAACTACAAGGGAATTCAGATGCTTATTCAGAACATTTTGTATGACTCAAACCATTTAGGAATGCTTTTTTTCTTTTTTTTAACTTCCTTCAGGCCAGGAGTGATAACACATGCCTATAGTTCTCTTTTTTAATTTTATTTTTTCTGATTTACATCATTCATTTCTGCCATATTTTGAGTTACAAATTTTCTCCCTGTTTTTCCCCTACCCACCGCCCCAAAATAGAAATTCCACAGGATATCCCCTCCTCCAATATGCTCTCTCCCATATTTTCTCCCCTAACCCTTTCCACTTTTCCAGTAGGGCATGGTAGATCTCTATGCCCCAGTGCCTGTATATCTTATTTCCCAATTACATGTAAAATAGTGTTAATAATAGAGTGTATATACATATATATGTATATATTTAAACATTTGGTTTTAAAACTTTGAATTCCAGATTCATTCCCTTCCTCCCTTGTCACCCACCCTTACTGAGAAGATAAGCAGTTCAGTATAGATTGTACATGTGTGGCTAATGCAAAACAATAACATAGTAGATATATTGTAAAAGACTGACTATATTTCCCTCCCTCCTATCCCACCTCCCACTTGTTCTATTCTTTACTTTGATCCCTTCCCTTTTCAAAAGTGGGTGCTTCCAACTTCCCTCCCCCCACAGCCTGCCCTCCCTTCCATCATCCCCCCTCTCATCCCCTTTGCCCCCTACTCTCCTGTAGGGTGAGATACCCTATTTAGTGTGTATTTCATTCCCTCTTCAAGCCAAATTCAATGGGAATAAAGTTGACCCATTGCCTTTTGCCTTCCTATTCTCCCCCTCCATTGTAACCATTTTCCCTTGCCTTTTCTATATGAGATAGTTTACCCCATTCTGTCTCTCCCCATCTCCTCTCATTATATTCCTCTTTCACCTCTTAATTTCACCTTTTAAGTATTGTCCCTTCCTGTTAAATTGGTCCTGTGCCCTCTATCTATGTATACCTGTAAACATATATACACACCTTCACATATGTATTCATATGCCCATATACCCTCATATATATTTCTATTCCCTTCGACTACTGAGAAAAGTTTCATAAGTTACAATTATTGTTTTTCCATGTAGGAATGTTAATAGTTCAACTTTGATAAGTTCCTTATGATTTCTTTTCCCTGTTTACCTTCTCATGCTTCTCTTGCTTCTTGTATCCGAATGTCAAATTTTCTATTCAATTCTGTTTTTTTTCATCAAGCATGCTTGAAAGTCCTCTATTCCACTGAATGACCATATTTTCCCCTGAAACATGATACTCACTTTTGCTGGGTAGGTGACTCTTGGTTTTAATCCCAGCTCCTTTGCCCTCCGGAATATCATATTCCAAGCCCTTCGATCCCTCAGTGTAGAAGCTGTCAGATCCTGGGTTATCCTGATTGTGTTTCCACAGTATTCAAATATTGTTTCTTCCTGGCTGCTTTTAATATTCTCTCCTTAATCTGGGAATTCCTGAACCTGGCTATAATATTTCTAGGGGTTTTCTTTTTGGGATATTTTTCAGGAGGTGATCGGTGGATTCTTTCAACCTCTATTTTGCCTTCTGGTTCTAAAACATCAGGGCAGTTTACTTTGAGAACTTCCTTGAGGATGATTTCTAGGTTCTTACTTTGATCATGCTTTCAGATAGTCCAATAATTTTTAAATTATCTCTCCTGGATTTATTTTCCAGCTTAGTGGTTTTCCTCATGAGATATTTCACATTTCCTTCTATTCTTTCATTTGTTTGGATCTGTTTAACAGCATCTTGATTTCTCATAAAGTCATTAGTTTCCATTTGCTCCAATCTAGTTCTGAAGCAATGATTCTCCTCATTGAGCTTTTGAGATTCTTTTTCCATCTGGCAAATTCGGCTTTTTTAGGCATTCTTCTCCTCATTGCCTTTTTGAGCCTCTTTTGCCATTTGAGTTAGTCTGTTTTTTAAGGTATTATTTTCCTCAGTCAGACTGTTGACTCTCATTTAATAATTTTCTTGCATCCTTCTCATTTCTCTTCCCAATTTTTCCTCCACTTCTCTTATCTGCTTCTTAAGGTCCTCTATGGCCTGTAACCAGCTCGTATTTTCCTTTGAAGCTTTTGGTGCAGGAGTTCTGACTTCACTGTCTTCCTCCTGTTCCATGCTTTGCTCCTTTTTGTCCCCCAAATAGGAGTCTAATGTTGGAATCTTCTGTCTGCTTTGTTTCCTTTGCCTGGTCATGTCACCCCCCAGTCACTTGACCCCTGGGCTTTTTGCCACAGTAGGACTCTGCCACCAGACAGGGCAGCTTCTTTCCCAAACGCTGGGGTTTTCTCAGCTGCTGGAAGTATTAGATGGGTGCCCTCTCCGAGGCCTCCACACACTCAGGCAAGCTGGTTACTCACCCAAGGACCTCCACCCTAGACTGCAATCCAGATCCAAGCAGGTTAAAGCAAGAGCGATTACCCCTCAGACTGGTGCTTGGTCCCCCTACACTCTGCAGGCCAGGAGCTAAAGCTGCCACATGGCACTGGCTGACTGTGCCAGTGTCTCAGTGGCTTCTTGCCCCAGGGGCAAAAGCCATGCACTCCCACTTACTGGGTCCCAAAGTCCAGACTGCACTGACCTCTCACTTTGTCCTTTGCATCTGTGTGTTGATAATTCTGGAAACGGCCACAGCTGCTGCTGATCTGGAGTCCCTCAGGCCCGCATCTGGTCAGACCCACCCTGGGGCTAAAACCTCAGGCTCACTGGGGCCTGGGCTCTGCTCCCAGAGTGCTGCGTTGGCCGATTCCTGCCGGCCTGCCAGGCTGTCCACAGCAGGAGGTTAGCTTCTCTGTGTCATTTTGTGGGTTCTGCAGCTCCAAAGTTTGTTCAGAGTCCCCTTTTTACATTGATTGGGGAAGGTGGAAGCTGGAGCCGCTAGGAGGTCGTGCTTCTACTCCACCATCTTACCTCCGCCCCTGTCTATAGTTCTCTTTCTGAGTTTGGGGGATCACTTGAGTTTGGCAGTTTGAGGCTAACGTCAATCAAGTGTCTATACTAAGCTTGTTCTAACATGGTAAGCCCCTGGGAGCATGGAGCTACCAGGATGTTGAAGGAGGGATGAACTGGCCCATGTTCAAAAAATGGCAGAAATTACAGTTACCAGTCTGATCGATGTTGGGATAAGGTCAGTGAGAGGCCTGTGCCACTTCCAGATGGGCTAAATAGACGCAGTCTAATATTTTTTTTCTTTTTTAAAAAATTTATTTACTTTTAGTTTACAATATTCAGTTCCACAGTCCCTTGATTTCCAAATTTTCTCCCCCTCACTCTCCTCCTCCTCCACTCCCCACCCCACATGGCAGCATGTAATCCTATATAGGTTCTACACATGCCTTCACATTAAACATTAGTCAAGTTGTAAAGAAGAATTTTAACCAATGGAGTGAACAGCGAGAAGAAGGAATGAAACAAAACAAAACACAAAATAGAGAGAACAAATAGTTTGCTTCAGTCTACATTGACCCTGTAGTTCTTTCTCTGGATGTGGATATCCCTTTCTATCATGAGTCTTTTGGAGTTGTCTTATAACCTTGCATGGCTGAGAAGAGCCCAGTCTATCAAACTTAGTTGTCACAGATATGATGTATCTGTACAAAAAAATTAATTAAAAAAATTGGACTTTGGAGAGTCAGCTGTGGATCCATCCATGGCAATCAATACATCACACCTTGAGAGATGTTACTGAGTACATACACAATATAAACACTGATATAATAATAGCTAGTATTTTAAGATTTGCCAAGTGCTAGGTGGCACAATGGGTAGAGTGTTGGGCCTAGAGTCAGGAAGATATCTTCCTGCATTCAAATCTAGTCTCAAATACTTATTATCTATATGACCCTGGGCAAATCACTTAACCCTGCCTCATGCCTCATATAGATGAGGGCATCTGTAAAATTAGCTGGAGAAGGAAATGGCAAGTCAACCCAGTATTTTGCCAAGAATATGGAGTCATGAACAGTCAAACACGACTGAAAAACAATTGAACAGCAACAGCAAAATTACATATATTGTCTCCTTTGATACTTACATCAATTCTTCTGGTGATGTGCTGTTATTATCTCTATTTTGTACACTAGAAAACTGAGGCTACAAACTTTTCCAGAGTCACACAGCTAATAAATGAACTGATGAGACATTCAAACTTAGGTCTTCCTGACTCCAAGTCCAGTGTTCTGTCTACTCTCCATATGGCTATATCACAATAGGTCACAGATCATATATTTAGAGTAAGAAGAGATGTCAAAGCTGTCTAACCCACCCCGCCTCTTTTCACAGATGAGCAAACTGTTTAGCATAGCACCTGTCAAAAGTTGAGCCTCGATAATTTTTTTATTTGATAACCAGGGAGATTAAATAAATTGGCAAATTATTAAATATCTGAGGCAGGATTTGAACCCATGTCTTTCCATTATAATGCATACACTGTGTTGTACAGTCTCCTAAGGTCTGTATTTGTCATTGCTTATTTAAGAATTCTGACCAGTGGCTTTTCCCCCTTGGATTCTTAAAAAGCACTCTGCCTGCCCATTTCTGAATTGGTCAGTCACAATTTAAAGTGGCCACAGGGTATGTTATGAAGACTTTCTTTATCCACTGATGTATAACTTGGCTGTTATGCTTGGATGCACTTTGGAGTCTGGGAAATTTGCACATCTTTTATCCTTAGTGAGCAAGTTATTTTAAAGCTAGAAAATATAGTTAGCCATTCATAGCAACAGAGTTCAGGTAAAACTTTTATCTTCTAGTAGGCTTTTTGGCTCTGCTAAGTAACACCTGTTTCCATTTTATCCACAGAAATTACTTGAGTATTGCTGAGGTTGGGTATGCTTTCCTACAATTTTCCTGGAGTCACCTAGGATTTCCAGGAGGACAGACGGAAAGATATCTCAGTGGTTTCCTCTTGGCCCATCCTTGATCATGCCGGTGGTTATCCCTTTGCCATCGTTATCCAAACTAGCCTCCCTTTATAGCCCCATCTGGAGCTCTTGGCCCAATGCTAGGGAAGGACAGATTCTGAGCAGATGGTTTATCATGGGCTCTGGCACGTGCTTTGGCTGAGGATCCTATGAGATACCTCTGAGTTTGGGAAGCTGTTGAGTGTCAAGTGACTCAAAGCCCTCCACATGACCAGAATGGCTTTGCTTATTGGATTGAACGAGAGGCTCAGAGTAAATATTCAGAGCACAGCAAGTCAAGAGATCTGATATATTATTTGGTTCTAAAACTGTTCATAGTCCATAATATTCTATCAATCAATAAGTCTTTGACAATTGCCTACTGGGTGTCAAGTAATGTCATGGTATCACATTCCCACTAAAACATGCAGAATCCTAGGGAAAGTAGGCTCAAATGTCGGAGTAATTTATGCCAAAGGGATAATTCACAGCTGGTTGCTGGAAACCATTTTTTTCTGTGCTTTGTAGCACATTTATGAAATTCCCTTTAGGTATGATATGCAGCTAGGTGGCACCATAGTGGATAGAGTGCCAGGTCTGTATTCAGGAAGATTCAACTTTCTGAGTTCAAATCTGACCTCAGAAACTTCTACCACCTTAGTAAAGAACTATTTCAAAAAGTTTATATCAGAAAAAGGCTTTGAGCTATCATGCCAGAAAACAAAAGAAAACAAAACGAACAAATACCCAATTTTTCAGGGCTGTCTTAGACTCTGAGGGAAGATTTAGTAGCTAAATTCTGGGGAACCTACTAGGCAATGCAAATGCGAACTGAAAGAACAGCTTCATAGTATATGCCACCTAAGTTTGTCAAGAGGAAGTACTATTTCTGTCTTTTTATCCAAAAGACATCACTGGAAACATAGTAGGTACTTGACAAAGGCTTGTTGATTGATTGAATACTATTTGACATTTACTAGCTGTGTGGCTCTGGGCAAATCACTTAACCCTGTTTGCCTCAGTTCCTCATCTGTAAAATGAGCTGAAGAAGGACATGGCAAACCACTCCAGTATCTTTGGCCAGAAGACCCTAAATGGGATCATAAAGAGTCAGACACGATTGAAACGACTGAACAACAATGATACACTTCTTTCCCAGGCTGGATTTAGAGAGTTGAATCTGTCTTTTCTCATCTCATCCCTTTTAAAGTTCTTCAAATACCTAATAGAACATTTTGTATTTTATTCTAAAGGCAATAAGAAATTACAAGAGTTTTTATGAGCATGGGAGTTACATGTTCAGAATTGCATTTTAGGACTTCAAATCTGCCAACTATATGGAGCATGAATTGGAGAGGGGATAGATTTGGATGAGCAAAACCAAATTAAGAGACTATTGCAAAAGTTCAGGCAAGAGATTATGGCCTGGACTAGCATGGTGGTCAAGTGAAATGGATCTGAGAGATATCCAATGGAATCCCTAAGTGTTGGCAAATAATTGAATATGTAGGCCAAAGGAGAATAAACAGTAGAGGATACCTTGTGCGTTGTGACCCTAGGGGATTGGAAGAATATTAGTACCCTACACAGGGATAGGCAAGTTAGGAAAAGGAGATGAGTTCTGGGGAGAGTTCTCTTTCAGAAAGGATGAGTTTGAAATATTTTAGGACATCCCGTTGGAAGTATCCAATAGGAAGTTGGTGATAGGGACCCAGAATTCAGGAATATAACGAGGGTTATATATTTATTATACCTTGGATTTTTCTGCATAGATATTATAATTGAATATATAGAAGTGCTTGAGATATTCAAGACAGGGTACGGAAGGAGAAAAGAAGAGCACTTATCACAGAGCCTTGACAGATACCGATGCCTAGATAATCCTTCAAAAAGATGAACAATGAACAGTCAGACAGATCAGAAGATAAATAAGAGACAGCAGTGTTATGAAAACCCAGGCAGAACCCTAAAAGCAACTAAAATGTGCATAATCTTTCTCCCTAGGATATCACCACTAGGCATATGTTGTTGGTGTTCAGTCTTTTCAGTCATGTCCAACTCTCCACGACCCCATTTGAGGTTTTCTTGGCAAAGATACTGGAGTGGTTTGCCATTTCTTTCCCCAGCTCATTTTACAGATGAGGAACTGAGGTAAAGTGACTTGCTCAGAGTCACCCAGCTAATAAATGTCTGAGTTCAGATTTGAACTCAGAAAGGAGAGGCCTGACGTTCTATCCACTGTGCCATCTAGCTGCCCTATAAGACATACCACAAAGAAATCAAAGAAAGAAGGAAGTGACCAATGTGTACAAATTACTTATTGCAGCACATCTTACTATAGAAACTAGATATTGTTTGTATCCACCAAATTGGAGGATGGCTAAACAAATTATGGGATATAAATGTATTGTGATATTATTATGCCATAAAAATAATGGAGGGGATGAATTTAGAGAAACTTTGGAAGATATGAATTGATGGAGTGAAGTGAACAGAACCAAGGCAACAATGCATACAATAACTACAATCATGTAAATGTAACAATTTTGAAAGATTTAAGAATTCTGATCAATGCAATGACTGACTCCAGAAGCCTGATGATACCGCTGTATCCTCTTTCACCCCATCTCAGATGTTTAAGTGGTCTTATTCCTTACCATGTCTAATGCCCCTTTATCTGTTCAAACAATCCCATTTTATTCCATTTCCTCCAACAGATTGCCCCATCTGTCATCCCCAATCTCACTTATTTTCTTTTTTTTTCTTTTTTTTTTTTAAGCAATCAGGGTTAAGTAACTTGCTCAAGGTTACATGGCCAGGTGTTTCTGGGTGGGTGCTAAGTGTCTGAGCCCGGGATTTGATCTCCAGGTCTTCTCAAGACTGGAGCTGGTGCTCTTACTCGCTGTGCTACCTGGCCGCCCCATCAGTCTCACTTATTTTCAATCTCCCTCCCTCCCTCCCTCTCTCCCTCTCTGTCTGTCTCTTTCTCTCTCTTTCTCTGTCTCTGTCTCTCTCTTCACTTACAACTGCCTATAAATATGCCCATATCTCTCCTATCCTGAAAAATCTTTACTTGATCCTTCCATCCCTGCTATCACCCTATATTTCCTCTGTTCTTTATAACTAACCCCCTCAAAAAGTCTATCTACCATAGTGCCTCCACTTTCTCTCCTCTCACTCTCTTTTTAACCCCCTACAGTCTGGCTTCTGACCTTATTACTTCACCACAATTGCTCTTTCCGTACTTTATAATGATCAATTTGCCAAATCCAGTGGTCTTTGCTCAATCCTCCTTCTCTTTGACCTCTCTACAGACACAGTCGATCACCCCTTTGGATTCTCTTTTCTCTAGGTTTTCAGGTCATTACTCTCTCTTCTGGCTCTCCTCCTAACTATCTGACTGTCCCTTCTCAGTCTCCTTTGCTAGCTTCCCATCCAAATTATGCCTTCTAAGTGTATGTGTTGTCAGCATTCTGTTCTGAGTTCTCTTTTCTTCTCCTTCTATACTATGAATCTCGCTTGGTGATCTCCTCAGCTCATGAACTGAATTACCATCACCATGTTGATGATTCTCAAATCTACCTATCCTTCCCCAACTTCTCTACTCACCCACAATCTCACATCTACCACTGACTTTCAGGCATCCCAATTTGGATGTCCTATAGACATCTTAAATTCAATATGTCTAAAACAGATTTCATTATCTCTTCCCTAAACCCTCTCCTCCTCTGACTTTCCCTATTATTGTAGAGGTCAACACCACACTCTCATTTCCTCACACTCAAAACCCGAGGAGCCATCCTCTACTTTTCACTATCTTTCACACTTCCATATCCAAAGTGTTGCCAAGACCCATCAATTTTTTGTCTTTGCAATATATTTTGAATATGCCCCTTCTCTCTTCCTGACTGGATTATTACAGTATCCTGCAAGTGTGTGTCAGATCTCTCTCTACTCCAGCTCATTCTCCATTCAGTCACCAAAATGATTTTCCCAAAGTGCAGGTCTGATGATGTCACCTTTCCATTTCCCACCCCCAGTGAACTCCAATAGCCCCCTATTGCCTCTAAGATCAAATACAAAATCATCTGTATGATATTCAGAGCCCTTCATAATATAGCCTTTCCTTTCCTACCTTGCCAGTCTTCTTTCACCTTAAATCTTCCCGCATACTCTTTGAGCCAGTGATATTATGAATTAAACCCTCCATCTCTTGGCTCTGGTCATTTTTTCTGGCTGTCCCCCATAATCAGCATCCTACTTGGAGAGCAAGACAAGTGAGTTAATTAAACAATACTGGGCTACTACTGAGAAGGGGGTTTGCTTGCCCAGTAAATATAAAAACATTAAGCTTACAAATGTAGTCTGAAACACAAGGCATTATTATGAATTTTGGGGAAACTATGTAGGACACTGGGAAAGGAGGACTTAGCAGAATGACAGACCACTGCCTGGATAGCAACTCTAGGTTCAATTTCTCTCTGAGGGGGATCTGATGACTGTTTAAGAGTTTTATCCCTTTGTACTTGCTCATGGGTTCCTGTGAGTCTTTATTATCTTATGTATTATTTGGGGATTGAAATAATAAAAGAAAAAAAATGAAACAGTCCATGATATAAGCAGATTATAGTTTATCAGGGAATGTAATATGTGCATGTAATATAATTTGTACATATATAAATTTATATGGATATATCCATCTCTATGTATGTATGTTAATTATACATATTCTGCTGTTCAGTTCTTTCAGTCATGTCTGACTTTTTGTGACCCATCTGGGGTTTTCTTGGTAAAAATATTAGAGTGGTTTGCCATTTCCTTCTTCGGCTCATTTTACAGATGAGAAGATTGAAACTAACAGGGCAAAGCAACTTGCCTAGGATCAGACAGCTAATAAGTGTTAGAGGCCAGATTTGAACTCAGGAAGATGAGTCTTCCTGAGTCTGGGTCTGGAAATCTATCTGCTGCACCACGTCGCTGCTCAATTAAATACGCACATACACAAATGTTTAGCATGCACAAATGAATCTGGGATCTTATGCATTCAGTAGTTCTTTCCAATGATGCGGATAACAATCCTGTCCATATCTAACTATCCTATGCAACTCTTACCAATGTCTTACTGTAAGTTCACTTCAGGAGGCCTATCCAATACAATGGAGGGCTTCATAATTTTCTCCTGCCTGGTTGCAAAAGTACCAGTGAAGCACTGTGGTTGCAAACCTACTACTACTCATTCTTGCCATGTGATTAAACCATCTTCTCTTGTTATAAAGTTCCTCAATATTGTTAACTACTAATTTCTTTAATATCTTTAATTACTAATCTCCTTTGAAGTTATCATTGGTGAAATGTTGCAACCTGCTCATCCCTACTGTTTGCCTCTCTATTGTGCTCTGTGGGATATTAATTATTAATTATTTGGATATAGTTTTGTTCCTTGTCTTTTGGCCATAGGGAAATCCCAGTCGAATTTTGATATTGAAAAGATAGGCCTTTGCTTTAATGTCAGGCATGAAGGAATAAAGGAGCTTTTCAATTTCCTGAAAGCAATTCAACCTTCTCTAGCGTTTTCTTTCAAATCTGGGCCTAATGCATTGTCCATCTGTATTGTCTATCCTAGATAAACATATCGATGGACAGACTCCATGGGGTTTCCGTACAAATGCATGTTGAAACCTGAGCAATTAGACATTCCTCATCTGCTTGGACCTTTTTATGTGGATGGAAAGGCCAGACTCCTTTGTGTCATTATAGATCCCATTCAGAAGGCTCTACAATGTCCTGGCACTTGATGGAATCAGCACAATGTAATCCATAAAACAAGAACATCTGGAAGACATAACCATCCACAGGCTATCCCTCTTCAGCCTCCTCTCCTGTGTGCTGGATGTCCTCCATCACATTGGCAAAAGCCTTTGGCAAGTATGCATAGCCATGTTTTATCCTTCTGCTTATGTTTAATATTGGAGTCAACGAAAAGAATTATTCTCATTGTTATACCTTCGGATGAATCTTGAATGATTTTGTTGTATGGATAAGAGACACCTTATAAAAGAGCTTGTAGGGTGGCATTGTTCCACTGAATCAAATGCTTTTTGCATTATCAGCAGACACTATATTCACTATAACAATAACTGACATTTTATAACACTTACTATGTGCCAGAAACTGTTCTAAGCACTTTACAATTATTATCACCTCCTTTCATTCTCACAACACTGTAATGTAGTTGCCGTTATTATCTCCATTTTCCAGATAAGGAAATAGAGGCAAGCAGAGGTTAAGTGACTTGCCCAAGGTCACACAGCTAGTAAATATGTCAGAGACTAGATTTGAACTCATCTTTCTGACTTCAGGTTCAATAGTTCTCTAGTCACTGTACCACCTACCTGCTTGTCTCTACATATTTCGCTTAATTGTTATGTGATAAAGATGTGGTCTGTTATTGAATATTGCCTGCTTATTTTCTGCAAACATCCCTATGGAGGATGTTCTCTATTTGTGTAGAAATGAATCTGATAAAGACTTTTGTATAGATTGGAGACCAGCCATATAGATGAGTAGTTATTGATTTCTCTTAGTCATTTTTTTCAATATTAAGATTTCGATATCTTCTTGTTTTTCAAATCCCCCCCCTCACTTTTTTTTGGTTCCTCAAAGCCCTCTCAAAAGTATCATCTCTAGAAGAGATCTCTATTCACTTTGTCCACTGGTTGCCCCCTTTAATGCCATTTCTGTATTTATATAAGCACTGATGGGACTATGATATTAAAGTACAAACATGATGGTTCTAATCATCAATCATTCTTCTGTACCTCAGTGCACCATTTGATAACTATTGACCACCCTATCCTCCTGGATGTCCTCTCTTTTTGGGTTTATGTGTGATGACTTCTCTTTCTGGGTTCTCTTCCTACTTGTCTGACTTCCTCTTCCACATCATACCTCCTATTTATGGAGGTTCTCCAAGACTCTTGGGTTCTCTTCCCTTCTCTTTCTACATTGCCTCTCTTCATGAGGTAATCAGCTCCCACCAATTCAATCATCAGTTCTAGGAAGATGACTGCCACTCCCTCATGTTTCTCCTAAGCTCCAGTCCTTCCTCTCCAAATGCCTATTAGATGTTTTGTATTGTTGTCTCAAACTTAGCATGTCCTAAATAGAACTCAGTATCAGTTCTTCTAAAACCACTCTTGTTACTAATTATCCTATTCTTGTCATGGGAATCACCATCCTTCTAGTCAATCAGGTCTACAAAATGGGAATCATCTCTGACTGACTCCTTATTCTGCTTTGCCCCATCTGTCCAATCAGTAATCAAGTCTTGACAATTCTAATTCTACCACATCTCTAGAATCAATTCCCTCTCTCCACCCAGATGGACACCAACCTCATCAGCTGTAATCTGGACTTCTGAAATTGCTTCCTAAGTAGTCTCTCTGCCTCATTTCCCTCTCTTCTCCATTCTACCCTCTATATAGTTACCAACTAGGCATCTAAGTGGTGCAGTGGATAGAGCACTGGGCTCGGAATCAGGAAAACTCAACTTCATGAGTTCAAATATGGCCTCAGTTATTTACTAGCTTGTGTGACCCTGGGCAAGTCACTTAACTTTGCCTCAGTTCCTCAACTGTAAAATGAACTGGAACAGGAAATGACAAATAACTTCAGTATCTTTGACAAGAAAACCTCAAAATGGGTTCACAAAGAGTGGGACACGATTGAATGATAACAAAAATAGTTACCATTGTGATAACCCTAAGCACACATATTACATAAACACCCTGCTCAATAAATTCTTGTGGCTCCCTATTATCTCTCTGACCAAATACAAATCTGTTTGGGATTTAAAGCCCTAAAGAACCTGGCTCTGACCTACTTTTCTACCTTCATTATGCATTACTCCTTTTCAAATATTCCATGGTCTGGCCAAATTGGCCTTATCGTTTCTCATACTAGACACTTCATCTTCTTCTTTGCCAGGTATAGGTACAATTGAACTGAAGATTTGCATGAATTTTTAGAGACAGAAAGAACCAAGAATGAGCTGATGAAAACATGACCAAAGCTGGGCTAAGTACAGGTCAGAAGACAGTGGCTACAGGAAGAAATCTGGTGACCACTAGGTAGGACATGGCATTCTTTGGGTACATGGGTACAACTTTGTACATGTCTTGTATTCCTGGAGTGGACTTCCTCCTCAACTCTACCTTTTAGAATCTTTAATTTCTTTCAAAATTCAGTTAAAATGCTACCTCCCATATGAGACCCTTTCTTATCCCTCAGCTAGTCATGTCTTTCCAACAGTTATCTTGTATGTATTCTGTAAATGTATGTATACATAATGCATTCTCCTTCACCCCTTAATTGAACGTAAGCTTGTTGAGAGGAAATTTTTTTTTCATTTTTTTAGGTGGCAATTATTTCCCTATCACTTGATGTCTTTGTGTATAACTTATATGATGTTTTGGGAGCATGTTGTAGAGGGATTTCCTATTAGGGCATGGTTTAGACCAGATTATTTCTAAGTTCCCTTAAAATTCTTTTTTTTTTTTTGTTTTTAGTTTAGTTTTTTTTTGAGGGCAATTGGGGTTAAGTGATTTGCCCAAAGTCACATGGCTAAGTAAGTGTGTCAAGTGTCTGAAGCCAGATTTAAACTCAGGTCCTAATGACTCCAGGGCTGGTGCTCTATTCTCTGCTTAAAATTCTTATAGTCAATGATTCTAGGATCCAGATCCAGATCTAGAGAGAATCCCATGTCCTACCTAGTGGCCACCAGACTTATTCCTGGAGCCATTGTCTTCTGGCCTGTGCTTAGCTCAGCTTAGGTCATGCTTTCATCAGCTCATTCTTGGTTCTTTCCATTTCTAAAAATTAATGCAATCCAGCTCCATTAACAAAAACATAGTATCCAGGACTAGGGAGGTGATAACCTTATGTTCTAGACCATGTATGAAATATTATGTTCAGTTTGGGGCACAATATTTTAAAATGGACAGTGATACTGTTGAAAGGATGGCAATTGGGATGGTGTAGGGCATTTGGTGTATGCCATATTAGGATAAATTGAATGAACTGAGGATGTTCAGCCTGGAGAAGAGAAGACTTGGGATTAAGAGGACAAATGTCTTCAAGTATTTGAAGGGCTGTCATGTGGAAGAATAATTAGACTTTTCCTGCATTATTGGTGAAGAACTAGGAACAAGGGTGCAAGTTGCATAGGCACATTTAGGCTTGATATAAATGTAACCACTAGGTGGTGCTGTGGGAGTTTCCAACTAGGTGCCTGTTTTGGTAAGTCTTGAGCAATACACTGGCTGTCAATCACCTCCTAGCTCCACCCCCTAACTTATTTCAGACTCTAATATTAGCTAGAGCAAGAGTCCTTAACCTTTTTACATGTGTCAAGGATCCTTCTTGCAGTCTAGTGAAGTTTATGGATCCCTTTGGAGAATAATGTTTCCAAATGCATAAAAATAACACAGGAAGGATTACAAAGGAAACTGATAATATTGAAATAAAGATGTATTTTTTTTCCTTTCAAAATTCACAGATCCCCCGAAATCTCTGATCTGGAGTTATATGTACTAGTGCTTCTGTTTGTCCCACACACTGGCCATTCCCTTCCTTCCCTTTGTATTACCAATCAAAAAACTTCTGTTATCTAAGTAAATTTAAATTAGATTAAATGAAAGAAAAGATTAATAAAATCAAGCACATTTCTTACTTGAAATTTAGAAAATAGTTCCATTTTTTTTAGAAACTTCCCATTTGGCTGGAACCTTCCTTTCTCTCTGTAGATATCCAGTCACAGCTTGGGATCAAGGGTGATAGCTAATCTGGAAATTCAATGTCTTATTTTTAGATTTCCTATGCCCTTATTAAAGAGAGCTGGATGCATGAAGCTAGCTCATGACCCCAATGTCTATATTGAGATTTGATATTGCTATGGAAACTTTAAATGATTCCCATAGTGTAATGGTAAAGAAATTTGAAGATCTTCCCTGCCCCTTAATAAGCCTAAGGGAATTTGAAGACCTCTGCTTTGAAGATATGCCCTGCCCCCTAATAGACTGAATGTAATCACATGGAGCCTGTGGTGGGAGGAGTTTGCTGAAGGGTAGAGCAGAGCCCATAGGAAACTGGGAGTCAAATCGATTAGAGCCTGGAGGGAGGAGAGGATACACTGGAGGGAGACAGTTAGGCTTCTGAGTAAATGTTGGTTTATGGGAAGGCTAAAAGAATGGGAAGGCTCTCTATGCCGATATGACTTATTAGCTTCTTTGCTGCTATGATGGAATTGCTTACTGGTTTGGGGATTCAGTTTTCTGGTGTCTGAATAAATGTCTTGCTTCTGTCTTCTATATGTAGGGTCTGTTATATTTTGTGATTGAGCACTATGCCAGCACATTTACAGTGACCGTTGGCCCTGTGAATATTGTGTTGGTGCTAAACATAGTCACAAGCACATGGACAAATAGGATAGTAGAATATCCAGGTTCAAGTTTATAGGGAAGTCTGGTCTAGGATACAGGAGTTCATTGACCTTCAGTTTGGTTTGCAACTTTTAGATTTGAAATTCAATGCTGCTAAGAAGCCAAGAGACTACTGCCCATATAGCTAAATCCCACTGACATAAGTCAAAAGCCGATAGCAGTAAGAAGATAGGCTCTCATTTTCTCCTTGAAATTCTCTAGCTTAAGCATCTATCTTTCCTTGAGATTCCACCTTCACTGGGAAGGGTGGAGTCTTAAAGTCTCTTAAACCCAATGAATCCCTTAAGCCCCGAGCCCAGCAGTAGAGTGACTGTCATTATTTTCATCTCTTTGTCTCTTCTTTACCTTCAAACCTCATTATACAAGTCTCTCAATTCAACCCAAGTTGACACTAAGGCAGCATTATCAATTACCTTGCCCCATCTGCATCTTGCTCCAGTTGGGGAGTATAATACTCCTTCAAATCGACATCATTTGGGGAGAGGATGGGATTTTTCAGCAATCAGAACTGTGTAAGTGGAATGGGCTACCTTGGAAGTAGCTCCCCTTTACTTCAGACATTCAGACACAAGATGTATGCTCACTTGGGGATATTATAGAGGACATTCTTATTCAAAACAGATTGGACTAGGTGACCTCTGAGGTCCCTTATAATTCTTAGATTCTGTGGCTCTATGATTTTACTAAAAACCTCACTTAGCTCTTCAAATCTCTGACCCTTGGCATCAAAGAATCATTAGCTGCTTCATCAAGACTGCAGGTTATATCCCACAGCAGGGGTCAGTCTATCCCTTTTTCAGAGAGCAATATAGCTCAAATGCATATTAGCATGTTAAAAATAGCAATGTCTTACCCTGAGAAGCCTCACTACTAATTTTTTTTGGAACAGTTAAGGTACTGAAGTCCTCACATTGATATTACTTTCCTTTCTAGTCCTATTTTCTTTGGGGTTCAGTAAGTTTTGAAGGAGTATGCATTTTTGCTTACTAAATCCATGTCTTTTATTGCCATCAGATATAGGGGTGGAAGGAATTGGAGGGGTCATTTTGATCTGAAACAATCATTCCCTCAAGAGACTTGAAATTAGATTAACATTTTGCCTGACAGATGGAGTTGTGTATCATTGCAGCCATTTTGAAAAGCAATTTGGAACTATGCACATAAAGTGGCTTAAATATCCATACCTTTTGACCCAGAAATTCTACTAGTGGATATAAACCTTAAAGAGGTCATTGATAAGAAAAATCACCATATGAACCAAGATATTTATAGTAGCACTTTTTGATGTAGCAAAGAATTGGAAACAAAGTAGATGCCTTTCTGTTGGGGAATGGCTAAATAAATTGGGATACATGAATATAATGGAATTTTATTAGGCTGTAAGAACCAATGAATACAGAGAAACATAAAGGGCTTATGTGAACTGATGAAGAATGAAGTAAGGAGAGCCAAGAAAACTGTCTACTCAATGAATAAAAAATGTAAATTTAAAGAACACCCACAAAACAATTGGAAGTAAATGTTACAGAAGTACAAAGAACAAGTATGACTCCAAAGAAGAGATATGAGAAGATACCCCTCTCCACAAAACTCTTTCCATAGTCGGAAGGTTAACAGGTGAGGAACATTGCAGATATTTTCATTCTTGTTTCATATATTGATTGGTTTTTACTGATTTTTGGTCTTTTTTTCATCTTTTTAAAAAATATTATTTGTTACACTGGCTATCTCTCTCAGGGAGGATTGAAAAAGGATATTAGGAAAAAATTTGATGATGTAAAAACAAAAAAAATCAATTAAATTTTCATTAAAAAAAGACTTGCATGGCACAGGTGACAAAAGATGACAACAGTCAAGGTTGGAGTAATTGTAGTATGATAGACATACTCATACATTGTTGATGGAATTGCGAATTGGACTAATCAATCTGGAAAGTAATTTGGAATTATGCCGCCATGAAAAGGAGGCAGTGGAACAGATATTCAGCTGAGGAAGCCCCAAACAATGCAGGGTGAGATTGCAGTGGAGGCAATATGGTGAAGAAAATCAGAAGCATAGCCAGGGGTAGGACATTTGAAGGGTGACTAAAGTGTTCATTGCCTTTGACCCAGTTGTCATCTACTAGGGATATAGTAAAAAAAAAATCAAAATAAATGTCCACCAATTAGGGAATGGCTCAGTAAATTTTGGTACACAAAAGTAATATTAATATTCTGTAAGAAATTATTACTATGATGACTATATTGAATACAGAGAATCATGGGAAAGATATTTATGAACTGATGCAAAGTTAAGTAGAACCAGGCAAACAATAAGCATGATTGGAGCAACAATATAAGTGAAATAACTACAGAAAACAGCAAGAAAACAACTGAAACTGAATCATGTAAAATTATGATGACCAATCTTGGCCCC
The DNA here is from genome assembly GCF_028583685.1 of Petaurus breviceps papuanus. Lineage (NCBI taxonomy): Eukaryota > Metazoa > Chordata > Mammalia > Diprotodontia > Petauridae > Petaurus > Petaurus breviceps. The sequence goes on from NW_027185798.1 coordinate 49,722,371, forward strand.
AAAGTAGAAATGTGAGACATCCCTTTCCCTCCATACTGACTTGTTTCTTTGCAGAGGTAGAAAACTACGGGTGAGGAAAATATCACATAACATCAGACTTTTTCAATATGTTAGTTAGTCTTGCTTAATTTTTTCCCATTTTTTCCCATTCATATTCTTCATTATAAGGGATCACCTTGTGGGAACAAAGGAATATACTAAGAAACAGCCAATATAGATGTTAAAAGATATTAAAAATTTATTTAAAAAAAACCAATTTTCTCTAAATCTCCACCCCCTGAAAACATCCAGTAGACTCAGGGGAGTGAACGGAGTTACATTCAGATGCTCAGGACTTCACTTTGTGCCCCAACTCTTATTCTTACTCTCTATGTGACTTTGGGCAAGTCATTTCACTGATCTGAAAAGTAGTTTTGACTAAATGATCTCTAAGGTGTCATCCAATGTTAAAGCTATGATCCTGTGTACTGTAATGCCAAGGAAAGGCAACTTCCAAGGTTCAAAATACCAGCATAGGTGCTCTCCATTTTATTCAGTGACCAACCAAGAACAGAGAAGATCAAAACATGACATCATTCAAAATATAGCATTTACTAAGTGTGATTAAATAATCTCCAAGGACTACCCCACCCCAGGACCTTCCAATCATTCAATCAATTACAAAGTTCCTGGTCTAAATACTTCTCCACCCCTAGGCTATACCTTAATTTAATCCACCACAAAGTCCCTCTTCTCAAATGGAGATTAGTTTCCAAACATAAGGTCAAAAGTTCCCCACCCCTGGATCACAATTGAATCTACCCCAGAGTTACATCAAGTTTAAACACAGCACTTAATACCCAAATGGAGGTCTTTTCTTCATCTTGACAGGAGGCAAGTTCTCAGCAATCTTAGTTCCTGGGGAGACAAGGCTTAGCAAGGCCATAAGATACATTGCCAGTCCCTTCATGAATTCATCCTCTGTCTGTAGAACAGTCCTAGAACCCCTGAACACATTAGCAAAGCCCTCTCTCAGGATTTCTGTAAACATACAACAAGAAAATCCTTCTTCAGGGCTTCTGAACCAACAGAAAGGTTCCCAGACCCCTGCAACAACAGCACTGTCCTTCACCAGTGGACAGTATTCACCCTGTCTGCAGGACAGTCTCCAGACCCCTGCAACAACAGCACTGTCCTTCACCAGTGGACAGTATTCACTCTCTGTCTGCAGGACAGTCTCAGGGCTTCTTAACCAAAAGCCAGGTTCCAGGACTTCTTCAACAGGACAGTCTTTCACCAGTGGACAAATCTGGCAAAACAACATCAAAACAGACAGACAAAGTACCAGCAAAACAGCCATGTCTCCTCAGTCCTTGGCAGCTCAGAGAGGCAGGTCTCAAAAGTCCAGGGCAATTCAAAGCGGCCACCAGCAATTCTCTTAGTCTCTCTCTCTCCACGAGGTGCTGCTTCCAAAAAATTCTTCTGCCTCTCTCTTGTCTCTCCAAATCTACATCACCAGCTCCTCCCAGTTCAGGACTTTCTTTTCACATCAACAAGCCCATCCCACAGGTGGGATTAACAAGCTCTGGGTTTTAACACAATCAATTTGAAAACCAAGCCAATACAGGGGAATCTTTAATTGCCATTACTATCACATCCTGTGACCCCCAGATGTTAGTTAGTAAATACATATCTCTTCCACATCCCAACTTTGCCCATCGTGGTTTTGATATATTGCAGGCTGGGATAAGAAATTAAATGATATTATTTGGGGGAGCTTTGTGGAAGCTGCAGATAACACATGAAGGCCAGCAGATGATATAGTACCTATGACCAGATACTTAACCCAAATTTTACAATAAGGTACTGTAAACACCCCATAAAAGAAAAAGAGAACACCAGACTTCTCTGGTATGAAGGGAGAGCCAAAACATCTTACTCAGATTTTCCAGATTGTGGGAGCACTGTGCCCCTAACCCCCATGATGTGGAAGGGATAACTGTATAATGGTTGACCAGTCAGTCCAGATGGCAAACCCTGTGACCAACCTATTTAGACATACACACAGGCCTTACTTATCACAAGAATGATCCCCCAAGCCTAAAATAGATTTAGAAAGAAATTTATTTGGTCATTTGGTAAAGGAGAGAGCTGCAAGAAATTGTGGCTGCCTCTGAGTCTCTGCAAGGGTTGCATCACATAGAGTTCAAACAAGGACTTAAGGACATTTTCTTGATTAGTCTCACATAGGCAGCAGGTAGTCTCTAGGGCAGTGCAATTTGAATTGCATATCAGTAGGTAACTCAATCTAATTTGGGGAACCCCAAACACAAGCTTTGGGTGGACCCCAATCACAAAGTGGGATCTAAGCATTCCTTATAGCCTTCTGGCTTCCCTGGAGTACCTATGAGGTCAGTGTGACCTCTACAGTAAGCACTTGGGTTAGATGATTTCTAGCCACATAAAGCTGGCTTCAAACAATATTAATAAGTGATAAATAATAAAGTATGTTTCCCACAGCCTTGAAGGAACAGAGCAACATTAATTTGGAAGTGGTAGGTGGAGACTGTTGCAGAGGCCAATTTGAGACTCCTGGGTTGCATTTGGCTTCCTTTAACCATCTGCCAGCCTGAACAGCCACAGAATTTACTGAGATGACATTGACAGAGCTGACCTCAGTGGAGCATGTCAGCAACAACCAATGCACTAAACTCCAGGAGGATTAGTAATGTGAACTGTGACTGTATGCCACCAGCTGTACAGAGCCCAGAGTGGGAGAGTGAAAAGCCCCAAATGCCTAAAGATGCTATTTGCAGGTTTTGCAGCACTAAATTGTCTAACTAGTAATAAAGAAAACTAAACTTGGCGTCATTAGTATGTGTGGGGGTTATCTGTCAGCTCCCATTTATAATGCAAAGAAGAAACACAATATATTACTCACATTCCTGGTGAGACCCTATGCTAATAATAATGCCTAACTGCCCTTGAACAAGTACAGTATAGATGTATGATAGGTTTGCACGAGTTTATTGACCAATGTTTGTGTGTGGGAGGAATGTTCCCATACTAGGGGTCCTTTACAAAGGAAGAGTCCTTGTCTATGATGGAATTTGTCAAAGTCATAATCACATACCTAACAAGAAACCCCTACCCAGGGTCACTCTAACAACCTAGGAGTAAATCAGAAAGATGAGCTATCAGTCAAATCAGAGGTGAGTTGATACCTACTGACATCTGCTCTGAGGGTAGGACCTTTTTTTGGCCTTTCTTTGTATTTTCAGTGCTTGGAATTTAATAGAGCCCTTAGTAAATGCTCGTTGACTTAACTTTACATGAGCAAAGAAACGATCAAACCTGATGGTGATTGGTATTAAAAAAAAAAACAGTTTACCCATCACATTAAGGGAACAACTCTTCAGGGAGGCAAGGTAGGAGGGAAAGAAAAGAGAAAATGCTTAATCAGTCTTTCTCATAGTCACTTGCTGGATAATCTAGCAATGAAACTTAATATGATATAGTGGAAAGAATTCGGACTGACCAAGGAGCTGGAATACTTAAGTTCAACCATCCAATCAAAAGCATTTATTAAATATCTACTATAGGGAGGGGCAGGGTGAACTGTGTTACACCCTGAGGTTACAAAGAATGAAAATTCAAATCCAGGTCCTCAAAGAACTTACAATCTATCAGGAATAGCAACATATAAAATAGGTCATAACACCGCCACTTACTAACCAAGAACTTTGTTAGCCATTGAACATTTATTTCCTCATCTCTAAAATGGGCATAAGTCATCAAGCTAATGAGTAAACAAGCATGTACTATGTTCCAGGAATTGAGCTAAGTTTAAGAAATACAAATACAAGCAGAAAGAAAACCTCAAGGAGCTTACATTATAATGGTGAAGATAACATATAAAAGGAAACTAAAGGTGGGAGAGGTAAGAAAGTACCTCTGGGTCATGGTAGAGAAAATCCAAACAGTCAGGGAGAAAACTTAGAGATAAATGATGAAGTAGATGGAAATGAAGGTTTGGGGAGGCAAACAGTACTTTCAGTGTGAGAAGTCCAAGATTGGACTAAGTTTGCAGGGAGAGAAGGCTTCTGTGGCATAGTAGAGAAAGTCTGGTAGGTGTGGGGAACCTGTAGTCTAAACACCACATGTGGCCCTCTAGGTCCTCAGATGTGACATTTTGACTGAATCCAAACTTCACAATTCACAAATTTCAAAAAGGGCCACACTTGAGAGTTGTTATGGGGATCTAATAAAATATTAGGGTCCTTTGTAATATATAAAGTGTGCATCAGTGAAGCTATCGCCATTTTCAATGGCAATTGGGGTGAAGGCATTTCAATACTTTTAGGGATCCATACTTTTGCAGATGATCTTTCTACAAATGCTTCATTCTATTCTCTTCTATCACCTATCTTCTCTGTACCTTCCTTTTCATTTCTAGAACCATAATCAAATCAGTATTACCACTGATATTGGGAAAAGAGTGACAGTCTCCTCCCTTACAGCTCGTGACATCATGGCATCATCATTCATAATGACAGTAACCTTCTAAATATAGGTTCTGGAATTATATAGGAAGATATGACACAACTTTGTTCTCAAAAATCCCACAATCCAAAGGGAAGATCTGTATAAACTCATCCTATTTATTCATCTATTATATAGGGTACACCTCTATTAGAATCTAACTTCCTTGAGTACAAGGACTATTCAATCTTCAGCTCCTAGCACAGCACCTTAAAACAAGTGGGTTCTTGAATAGTTTTTGAATTGAATTGAACTAAAACATATCTAAAGAACTCTACTACAAAGGAAAATATGATAGATTCAGGCAAAATAAAATGGAAAATTATAAAAGGGAGAGATCTATTCATTGGAGCATAAGATTTTAGAGTTGAAAGGAATCTCAGATGTCATCTAATCTTACTTCATTTTATAGATGAGGAAATAGAATTCTTTAGGCAAAAGCCTATCATTGACTTGATCTGTATTAGCTGTATTTTTTTATATCTCTGGAAGATCCCAATTAGGAAATGTGGTCTCCTTCTAACAGTAAGATCCTTGATTTTTTTTCCTTTCCATTTCCTAACTCCCTTAACAATCTCATCAGAATTAATGAATGAAGTCTGTGATGGGACAACCCTCATTTTTGTGTGTGTATAATATGTATATGTAATATATCATATACATTTTCCTTCCATTCATATTACTGTAGCCTTTGTGTGTATTGTCTTCATAGTTCAGTTTACTCTGCATCAGTTCCTATAAGTATTCCTATTATTTTCTGTGTTCTCATTTCTTTTTCATAGATAGTATTTTATTTTCCAATTACATGTAAAGATAGTTTTCAACATTCATTTTTTTATCAGACTTTAAGTTTTGAATTTTTTCTCCCTCCCTCCATCACTTCTCCCCAAGACATCAAGGAATCAGATATAAGTTATATATGTACAATCATGTAAACATATTTCCACATTAGTCATGTTGGAGACCACCCCCATTCTGTGTAAAATTCTCATAATCCAATTCAAAAGGTGGTCACAATGAATTACTGTTGATGATGACAAGAATAAATGTTCTATATTTCCCAGAAGAAAAGTGTTTTGAAGACACTGGATATCCATTATTGCCATTCTTGTCTTTTCAATTATAAGCCCTTGGCAATCTACAGATTGTTCAAGCATTTCTTCCCAATGGGGGAACCTTCTAAGCTTATAGGTCCTGACACCAGAAAGGCCTGAGCCAAGACCTAAAACTCCTGTGTCTAATGTCATCTTAAAATAAGTTGTGAAAAGAACCAGCATCCTGGCAGTAGCCTTTGTTTTTTAGAAGAGAAGATATCCCTGGGAATGGCTATAGAAAATGATCCCCAGTGGTATGTATAGAGTGAGCAAATTTCATGCTTTTCAAGTAAGCTGGACTATGTGGCCAAAAAATCAATGCCAGAGAAATAATGGAGCCAGAACTGTGAGGGCCAGGCTGAAAAGTACCTTGCCTTCTTTTTGATGCTGTGCTGATTTGTTTGTTGTTAAAACAGTCAACATTTGTATGCAGTAGGTTTGGGATAAATGGAAAATGAAAGAGATTTTCTGAGAGTGTTCTTTTGTACCCAGTGAAATTGTTAGTCTCCTAAACTATCCTCTTTTATATTGGGCGAAGCTAGTTGGGGCGGGTGAATGGGGGCTAGTCTACTCATTGTCACACTGGGATAATAAGGCCACACAGATTTGCACAGTGGTAATAAGCAAGGTGTTGTAGTAAGGAATGATTTGGGATGATCCCTCAGGGGTCAGGGCTCTTTTAGGCTTAAAAATATCTAGCCCTGCCCCTCCTAGGAACAAAACAAAATGGATTGTGATTTCATTTGTATTTCTCAGATGTGATATTCCCTTAAATAGAGTCACATAGCATATACTGATACGTGCCATGTAGTGTAATGGTCAGCACACCAGACAAGGAGTCAAGAGTCTTGGGATTTATTTTAATCCAATACAATCTAGTTGTGTGTCCTTGAATAAGTTGCTTCTCCTCCCAGAGTCTCATTTTCTTTATATGTATAATGCCTACTTTGGTTGGATTTGAGGATTATGGAGACATCTTTCAGTTCTCAGACCTGAAATTTATTTCACTTTGTGAAGAGAACACATTACTCCATAATTCAATTGATCACAATTTGACTAAGTACTTATTCTGTGCCCAATATGTGCAAGGAAGTATATGAAATATTGGGAATGCAAGGATAAATAAGATACTGTGTTTAACTTCAAGGATCTTACAGTCTAGTAAAAGAGATAAGGCATCTACACAAATAATGAGTGCAAAGAAAAGAGCCAAATGTTATAGAAATTGCACAAAGGCAAATTTAGGCTTGAAGTGAGAAAAGTTGCCCAATGGGCAACTAGATGGCACAGTAGATAGGGCACTGGGCTTGGAGTCAGAAAGACCCAAGTTCAAATCCAGCCTCAGATATTAACTAGTTGTGCGAACCTGGGCAAATCATTTAACCCTGTTTGTCTCAGTTTCCTAATCTGTCAAATGAACTGAAGAAGGAAATGGGAAACTACTCCAGTATCTTTGCCAAGAAAACCCCAGATGGGGTCCCAAAGAGTTGGATATGACTGAACAATAACAAAGCTGTCCAAAAGAGGAATAGCCGGCCTTGAGAGATTGTGAACTCCCCTCGTTTCAAGTCTTCAAGGTGATAATGTCATAGTGGGAATTCCTTTTGGATACAGGTTGGACCAGGTTATTGCTGAGGTCATTTCTAAATCTAAAATGCTGTGATTATTATAGCCACAACTCTATGGACAATCAGAGAAAGGAGGCTTTTTAAAAAAAAATGTATTTTATACTTGTTGCCTAGATAGCTCCCTCACTGAGTTCTTTAGATCAATACTGTTGTTGGACACTTATAAAATACTTGGGCCAATAGCTTGGAGCAGCAAAAGTTTTTTTCCCCAAGGAATAATATACTTGCAGAGGCAGGGTTTGAGACCTAGAGGCCATTAGTGACCCAGTCGTTCCCCAATGACACAGTTGAACTTTTCATCTTTTAGTCTATGATGCAGGGGCTAGAGGCTGAAGGAGGCAATTCAGACATGTTTTCAATTTTGTAAGCTGGAACACTATGTATACCTATATCTTGCACAATAATCTCAGACAATGGTTTTTGATTTTGACTGAATTGAATGGGGGAGAAGAAAACAAGCTTTCTCCTCATTTTGAGAGCCTTCACCTGGGGGAGGCAACCCAGATGACAACAATTAGGGCTGATTGGCTGAGTCAGTCACAGGAGAGGGCCACAGAGCCCGGTCTGGGAAAACTTCCATTGTTCGAGGTATCTCAGGCAAGGGTGGAAGAGAATCTCAACAACCCTTTGAGTTAGGAAGAAGACTGGTGAGAACTAAAGAAAACTCTGTGTGTCTGAAGTTCAAATCTTGAGCTGGCTTTTGTATTGGACTGGAGTTGAAAAATCCACCTGATGAGATGAGGAAATGAAAATTATCCATGGATAAAAATGGCCATTTCTCTTATCAGAAAAGCATATGATGCATTCATTTCAGTCCAGTCACTAATAACTGGTAAGTGACATTTGAGTGGATGGATGTCCTGTGAAAAAGCTTGAGATAAAGTGTTCTCTCTCTCCATATATACTTACCTACCTACATATATTCATTATTATTCATTATTGTTAAATTGTGGGGATTTGCATGTACCAATTTGGAAAATTTGAGAGGAACAAACTTAATAAAGCATCACCAAGACAAAACATTTCAGTCTGCCTTGATACCATTTCATTCTAATTAACATCTGCTCTCTCCTGGGTTCATGGAAAGCATCTTTTGATGTTTGAGTTTGTAATTGCCGTCAAAAATGAGCTTGCTGCAAAAAGTCATTAGCTTGCCAAACATTACATTTGTGATGACAGAGGACTTTCCTTCTATCTTTCATTGGAGAACTCACTGGCTTTGTTTTAAACAGTGATGCTCTGTATCTTTCATTTGTCTTCTAATCTCTTCCAAGTTAGAGCCCTAATATCTCTCTCTCTCTCTCTCTCTCTCTCTCTCTCTCT
>NW_027185798.1:49731036-49749664 GCF_028583685.1 Petaurus breviceps papuanus
TCTCTCTCTCTCTCTCTCTCTCTCTCTCTGTCTCTCTCTCTGTGTCTCTCTCTGTCTCTCTGTCTCTCTCTCTCTGTCTCTCTCTATGTTACTGTCCATGGTCCTGAAATCAAGAGGCCTTGGGCTTGCCTTGAATTTCAGTGGCTTCCTCTAACTGGATATTGTGCTATTTTAACTACTTTTCATTTGTAGCTTACTATCATGATAAATTTCACTCAACTCAATGTACATTTATCAAATAACTAGAATGTACATAGTAGGTGAACTACGAACTATATTTTAGATAGGAATATAAGTGAGACACGGCTTTGCTGAGTTAGTGGGAATGCTCACAGAGATGACCAGATGATGGCTCAATTTTTTGGCCTCTTTCCCTGTTTTCCTGCAGTTTGATTAGCACATTCATGAGGCTTTAAGAAGCCTCAGGAAAACTTATATACAAAAGCACAAATTTAAGGGAAGGGCATGATGAGTGAAAAGGAGTACATGAAGCAGGGTAAGCAGGTTTGTCCCTTACTTCAGAGGGTTGCAAGGATACTTAATGACCCTGTAATGGATCATGCTTCATGTGGCAGTAAGGATGAAGAAAAGATGAAAACACTTGCCCTAACCCAGCTGAGAATGAAGGCTAGGGATCCTTGGTTGAGGAAGACAGAGAAGAAAACAGAAGATAAAAATGACAAGGAGGAAACAAACAAGATGTCTTGCTGCTGCCTGCACTGCTCCTCATTGATATAACCTAGGTGACATGATGGGCCATGTGAAGGCCAAGGTCCCAGCTCCATGACAAATGGTGGGACTGTCCGGAAAGAACTAATTCTAAAAGAGCATTAGTCAGCCCTTATATGTGTGGAGTTTGAGATGAAATGAGATAATATTTGTAAAGCACTTAGCACAGTGTCTGGCACACAGTAGGCATTTAGTGTTAATTTTATTCCATATTGAAAGATAAAAAGGTGCTTACTTAAAGCAAAAGGGAAAAAGCCCTCTGCATGGCAGAGAAGAAGCCTGAGTTAGAGGTGCCAGCCCAAACTAGAAGTGATTGACAGTTAAATAGATGTTAAATAGACAGTTACTGATGAGTAGGAGATAAGGCCAGCTGTGAGTGATGTGGGTGGGAGTGAAACCTATCAAGTGGCAGTGGAGAAATCTGGAGATGTCCAGAGAGGAGTTCTAGCAGCAGCTTGAGGCAATTTCCTCTTCATTCTCCGAAGAGGCACGTGTTAAGAAGCAAAGAACTTCCCAGAGAGGTGTTCTGGCAGCAACAAAAGGCAAGCCTCTCCTTCCAGTGTCTTCTGAGTTTGAGTTTCAGCAAGGAATCGATTTGGGGATTTCATGGCCATGCCAGGAGAGTTGGAATCCTTCTAAAATGGATGTCTTGGCTATAGCACTGAGCATTGAGTCCAGTGATGAACTCAGTGCCTTCCATCTGATGAGATTACACTATGTGACTATAGAATCTCAGGAAGATCATCTGTCTTGGTAGAGCTGGGTTGGAATTTTTATTGGTAGAAAAAGTACACACACTGACTACTAACAAAATCAAAGGTCTTTGAATTAAAGAAGAATATGTGAGAGAATGGCTATAGGAAAATAAGACGTCAAAGTTACAAAGGCTATCTTTCCATCCTAATCCTGGTGTGTCCAACTGAGCAAGTGTATTATATACATATCTCTATATTACTACCTTTGGTCCCTAAGGGAAAGAGAAAGGAACTGATCAGACACTTAAAAGACATCATGGGCTCACAAAATCACAGAATCTCATGGTTATAGAATAACAAGAGACCTTCAACAAGTTTGAAAGACAGTTTCTGGGTATAATCATTCTATTAATAATGCTAGTGGATAATTAGCAAAGGGATCAGTGGCACTCTTGAATGCCAAAACCCCTCATGGAACCCACTAAAAGCTTGTATGTTCTTGGAAGATTGGGTGTTCCTGAGGGTAGAAATGAACTCTGATTGGTTAACAAGTAATGAGAGAATGATTATTATGAGAGGTGGACCTATTCTAATGAGTGGCTGGGGGACTTGACTTTGAGCACTCTTGGTCTCACACCAGCCCCAACCTGACTGAGTGGAACACAATGGACTGGAATTCACCTAGTACTAAATTCTTCCAAAGGTTTTTCTAGTCGGATGGGGCAACAACTCCACCTAGATAAGATGGTTTGGGTGGGCTAAATATTTGGGCTAGGTCAGAGATCTCCTTGAAAGACTGTTTTTTTAATGAAAGAATTGGAAAAAAAAAAAGAAAAAAAACACTGGATCTCTTCAATAATTGGTTATTTAATATGAAAGAGAAATAATTTCTTTCAATACAATTATAAATTGAGGAAAATCTGACAATAATTCAGGTAAAAAATGACAAGCATTTTAGAAACATAAATGTGATATTGAAAGAGGTATTAGAGACTTCTAGATTGTCCATTTTACAGATAAGGAAACTGGATCCAAAGTGACTTGCTCAAAATATCACATTTCATTTGTGGTAGAGCCAGGATTAGGACTTAGCTTTCCTGATTCTAATTCAGTGTTTTGTTTTTTAAAAATTTTCCAAATTCTGGGGCACTGTCTTTTATTGTAAACTCATCATGAGTCATTAGCTATCAGAAATCAAATACAAACTTAGTCTGCAGCAATAAAAATACAGGACTGGCTCAGGAAAGGTACAAGTCCTGCTGTTCTCTTGGTTGGTCTGACCACATCTGTAATACAGTATTCATTTCTGGATACCCCATTTGAAAGGGATATGGACAAAATAGGTCATGTTCAGAGGACTGTGAAAAAGATGGTGAAAAGTCTAAAAATATTTTATATGAAGAAGGGTTGAAAGAACTGGCAGTAGGCTGGAAAATAGAAGGATGAGGAGGCACAGAATAGCTGTCTTGAGATATCTGAAGACCTGTCCCAGAAAACAAAGAGCATGATGATAATAATATTCTGTGGCAGCCAAGTGGCACAGTGGATAGAACATTCTATTTGGAGATATGAAATCCTGAGTTCAAAATGTCCTCTGACTCTAATTAGCTATATGACCCTGGGCAAGTCACTTAACATCTTTATGCCTCTGTTTCCACATCTACAAAATGGAGATAATAACAGCACCTACCACCAGGGTCGTTATGAGGATTCAATAAGATGATATTTGTAAAGTGCTTTGACTATTATAAATGCTAGTTATTATTATTATTACTAGCGATGACAATACTATTAATAATAGCTCACATTAGAATCATCAGGGAGAAGTTACAGGAAGACATATTGTAGTTCAGGGTAAGAAATACCTTTTTAATAAGTAGAACTAAATGACATTGAAATGAGCAAATCAAGAGATTGGCACTTATTCAAATTAACTCTTACCTGGGCCCCAGATTGACGTGCATTTCCATCGTGTATTCTTGGGAAATGTGATAGGATTTTAAAAATACATTAATTAGTTAATTTTCAGTTTTCAACATTTACTTCCATAAGATTTTTTGTTCTAAATTTTCTCCCCCTCTGTCCCTTCCTGCCTCCCCAAGATGGTATGCAATCTGATATAGGCTCTACATTTACATTCATATTAAACATATTTTCATATTAGTCATGTTGTGAAGAAGGATTAGAAGCAATGGGAGAAACCACGAGAAAGAAATAAAAAAAGAGAGCAAATAGTATGCTTCAATCTTCCTTCAGACTCTATATTTCTTTTTCCAGGTGTGGAAAGCATTTTCCATCATGAATCTTCTGGAGTTGTCATAAATCCTTGCGTTGCTGGGAAAAGCTAAGTCGTTTGAAGTTGGTCATCACACAATGTTACTATTACTGTGTACAATGTTCTCCTGGTTTTGCTCCCTTCTCTCAACATCAGTTCATGAAAGCCTTTCCAGGTTTTTCTGAAGTCTGCCTGCTCATCATTTCTTCTTCTTTTTTTTTTTAGGCAATTGGGGCTAAGTAACTTGCTCAAAGCTACATGGCCAGTTATTTTGTGTGGGTGTTAAGTATCTGAGGCCGGAACCAATCCCAGGTCTCCCGACTCCGGGCTGGAGCTCTTACTCACTGTACCACCTGGCCACCCCTGCTCATCATTTCTTATAGCACAATAGTATTCCATTATATTCATATACCACAACTTGTTCAGCCATTCACCAATTGATGGGAATCCCTTCGATTTCCAATTCTCGGCCACCACAAAAAGACCTGCTATAAATATAAAATTTTTACATGTGAGTCCTTTTCCCATTTTATGATCTCTTTGGGATACAGACCTAGAAGTGGTATTTCTGGGTCAAAGAGTATGTACTTTGGGCATAGTTGTGATAAGACTTTTTATCCAGCCTCCAGTTACTTAGTAAGATGACCTCTTTCCAGAAGAATGTATTTGATTGAAGGCCTGCCTATGCTGGGCTAGTATGAGAATACTCTTGAGAAACGTGGAGACAGATCAGAATAGAGGGATTCCCAAATGAGATGATAATGATTTCATAAGATCTCTTTCCTATGATTTAGAAGCTGTGCCCTAAAATTTGGACTTCTGGGACAGAGAGAGAAAAGAAATAGGATGAGGTTTTGGTTGGAAGTTTCCCTAGCAGAGAAAGTCCAGGAGCATTAGAATGATCATACAATTTCAGATAGTGAAATTAATTGCTTCAGAGTTAGGATTCTGTTGAGGGGCCAAAGGCAGAAGCATGAACTTATTTGGAGACAGGGGTTATTAGTACCACAATCAGAGTCTGGGAAGTAGGCAAAAAAGCAACATCTGTAGAAAGACTAAAGAGTCCTATCACAAAACCACAGAGAAGGCTGTTCACATAATTGGCAACCCTCCATTTCTTTACAGTTGTGTTGTCACCCAACTGACAAACAGGTCCTGGACAAGTAGCATTGAATAGTGCATGTTGGTGTGATAACAGAGGAAGCTGGGAAGGGAGATTTAAGAAGAGGGAATGGGACGGAAAAAGAAGTGACAGTTCACAAACTGAAATGGAACATCCATTTGGTGGAGGATCTCAGGTCCACTTCTGTTCCATTCCCTGTCTCTTCCTGTCTTTCATACTTCACAATGATGCCTTCATTCTTTCAGCCACCCCCATGATGAATAGTATCTCACCCTTTGTGTTGTCTTCCCTGATTAGAATTCAAGCTTCTTTAGGAGAGGGACTACCTTTTTGCCTGATTTGCATCCCCAGAGCTTAGCATAATGCCTCACGCATGATTAAGTGCTTTAAAAAATCATCCACCCTCCCTCCCTTCCTCCCTCCTTTCCACCCTCTTTCCCTTCCTTCCTTTCCTTCTTCCTTCCTTTCCTTTTTCCTTCCCTTCCTTCCTCCCCTCTTTCCTTTCTTTTCCTTTTCCTTTCCTCTCTTCTCTCCACTAAAATGTGAGCTCCTTAAAGGCAGGAACTGTTTATGACTTCGTATGCTCAGTACTTAACCCAGGTCCTGGTACCTAGGAAGCAATTAATAAATGCTTAATGACTTACATGATGATTAACTGGCCTCTTACTGCACTAAGGAAAACATGTAGTTTGTTCTCCATCTGGAAATTCTCTCAGACCCTGTCTCCTATCTTTAGGGATAGAGACCCAAATTAAATGTACATCCCTAAAAGGTAGAGAATAGGAACAGAGCTAGTTTCCTGGAAATTGTTACTATGTGGATTTAAAAACATATTGGATGTAGACCTGCCTGTTCTTTTTTTAGAAAGACCAACAAAGTGTCCTAACTTTCTGAATCATACCAATTGACTGTACATTGATTTACCTTGCATATTTTTCTGTGGGTAGGAAAGACCTGGTCAAATAATCTTGATAACTTTCCATCCTTCATTCTCAGAGCAAGAGGTCATTTAATTTCTAGGTTCGAGGCTTGCCTGATGCTTGGGGGTTGATGCCTAGTCTCAGAAGAGTTGCTTAGGCTGGGGGATATATAACTTAAGTGTATTATGCTGCTGCTGCTGTGTGTGTGTGTGTGTGTGTGTGTGTGTGTGTGTGTGTGTGTGTGAGAGAGAGAGAGAGAGAGAGAGAGAGAGAGAGAGAGAGAGAGAGAGAGAGAGAGAGAGAGAGAGAGAGAGCACTGTTTGTCTCTGTATATTTGATCTTCCTCTCCAGCTAAGTTGATGTAGTCATGGGATATATTCATAGATGATGAGGTGTGGGTAACAAGGTGCTCACACCTGGTGATCTTGCAAAGTATGAACACTTCTCTGATTGATTCAAATGGGCTAACATGATTGGTTGAGCAGAATAATTGGTCATGCTTCTGAAGTCATTAAATAACTAAAGCTGTCAGCAGTCTGAGTCTTTGAAATAACTGTGGAGGAAATGACTGGAGGAAATGGAGGAAGAATCTGGCTTTTGAGAGGGAATCTACTGATGGTATCTAATGAACTTTAGTTCATGACTAAACAAGTTAGAGGATCAAAGAAGAAAAAATGGTCAATCTTGATTATATAAAATTAAATTTTTTTGCACAAAAGAATCCTATGTAAAAATTTTCAAAAGGGAAACAAATGAATAGGAAACAAAAACCTTTGCTGCAAATTTCTCTAATGAAGGTCTTCTACTCCATATATAAGGGACTTATTTAAGTTTATAAGACTAAGAACCATTCCCCAACAATAAATAAATGGGCAAAATTGAAAAAGACAGTTTTCAAAGAAAGAAATCCAAGATATCAACAGCCTTATAATAATTGCCAAATCACGAATAATCAGAAAAATACAAATTAAAGTAACTTTGGGCTTCCATCTGACACCAATGAGAATGGCGATGATTACAAAAGAGGAAAATGTCAAATGATGGAGGGAGTAGTGTGAAAACAAATGCCTTAATGCACGGCTGTTGGAGTTATAAATTGGGCAAGCCGTTCTACAAAGCAATTTACAACAATGACCCAAAGTGACTGAATTGTGCATACTGTTTAACTCAATTATATCACTACTAGGTTTTTCTCCTTAAGAAATGGAAGAAAAAGGACCTATATGTATATGCCATTTTTAAAGTAATTCTTTTATTAATAGTGAAAAATTAGAAACTAAGAAGATGTCTTATTGGGGAAGAGGTAAGCAAATTATTGCATATGAATGCAATGGAAAATTATTGTGCCAGAGGAATTGATTCTATGGACAGTTTCAGAGTAAACTGGGAAGAGCTCTATGAACTAATTCAGGAGAAGCAGCAGAAATAGGAGAACAATTTATTCCATGATTACAACATTATAGAGAAAAGCAACTTTGAAAGACTAAAGAATACTGATCAGAACAATCATAAACCACCAGTCCAAAAGAATGTAGATGAAACACTCTACCCCCCTCCTGCCAGAGAGACAATGGACTTACAATCCAGAATAAAATGCACATTTTTGGATGTGGACAACATGAAAATTTATTTTGCTGGACTACACATCTTTATATATTTTTTCTTTCTTTTAAGACATTTCCACAGTAGAGGGAAATAGTGTGAGGGATAGATTAAGGGGGAAAAAGAATCTAGCTTTGAGAGGGAATCATGTAGAGCTAGGGGATTTTTCTTCCTCTCCTCCCCACATTGGTCATAGCAGCAGAGCTATTCACTCAGAAGGAGTTAACCCATCTAATAGTTGGAGAGTCAGTTTGACACAGTTGAGGGAACAGAAACACACATACTCCAGACAGACATGAATGCATGTAGACAGTCACTCTATACTAGAAGCAGATTCAAGTAACAAGACACCAAGCAGCAGAGAAGGGAGCTGATTATGCACTTGAGTGAACTAACCCTGGCAATCAAGAGCTAGGAGAGCTAGAGAAAAATAGCCAATCCTAGGAATCCAGGTGAGCTCCACAGGAAAGCTAAAACTTCAAAGCCTTATAGTTCCTGCATATGAGTTACTTTGGCTTCATATTTTCCCTCATATTGTACCCCAACTAACATTGGGCTGTAAGTTTTTGCACATTCTTTGTATAGGTGACATATTTGTGTGTGTGTATATATGTATTTGTGGGTCACTGTTCTCCAGGTCTGTGGGTAGAATATTTTGTAACTACTGGATTTTTTTTTATTATGCTATCTTGTAAAATGTCTTTGCTAAAAGCTAATTATTTCTAATGGCTGACTATTAATAGGAAGCACACCAGTGGGGTCTTAAAGGCTATGCTCTTAGAAGGGTAGCCGGATATCTAGAGTAGTCATCTCCTTAGGGAACTTGCCCATGAGTGTGACTGTAAATTGTAGCAAATACTCCAAAGGGGGTACTATATTTGCTTTTATTCATTTCTAACACTCGAATCTGTGGTCTATATACAAATATAATTTATATTCCTTGTCCATGAAACTGTTAGGAGTGAATTAGCAAAAAGGCCATTATGTAAGTAATGGAATTACAATGTGTTAAAGAATTGCAGAAACAGTTTATCCTAAAAATAAAATGCGGGTCATGTTTGATGATATAACAAGGATTAGTTGAATGACAAAAGATACCACCCTCAATAAAAGGGTGGGTTTAAGAGGTGAGTGTCAAAAAGTTCTTGGAAAGACCAAAAGAACTGTGAAGATCTTGGTGAATCTGGCTGGTCCGTGTGAATGGTAAAGTTGATTGATGGATTGGTAGCATATACTCTGGTACTGTCATCTTTACTGCAAAATAGGATAGAGTGCTGCTCATAGCACTCCTCTACCTGTTACATAAACATGTAGCTATTTATGCCCAATTCTACCCTCCAACTTCATTGAGTTTGACATAAACCAAATGACTGAGATATGGTTGAGTATGGTGGAGATGTCTCTCAATCAATACAAATAGTATTTGACTTTAAGAAAAGGGCTTCCTCTAAAAGCAGAGGTTTTCTAATATCAAGTAGAGTAAGGAAAGAAGGAAAGAAACAAATATTTTTTAAGCACTTGCCATGTGCTTGGAGGGGCCAGCTAGGTGGTGCAGTGGATAGATTGTCAGACCTGGAGTCAGTAAGACCTGAGTTTAAATCTGGTCGCAGACACTTACTAGCTGTGTGACTGTGGACAAGTCACTTAATCCTGTTTGCCTCAGTTTACTCATCTGTAAAATGGGCTGGAGAAGAAAATGGCAAGCCACTCCAAGATCTTTGCTAAGAAAACCCCAATATGTGGTCACAAAATCAGATATGACTGAAATGACTAAGCAAAAATAACAAAGCCCTTGCCCCAAAGGAACTTACATTCAAATGGGAAGACAACACAAAAGGGAGTTGAAAAGTGTGTGTGTGTGTGTGTGTGTGTGTGTGCATGCACATTATGTATATGTGAGGTGGGGGATGACTGGAGGAATGAAAACATAGTTTTGCAGTTTGAAAGCCTGGAACGGGAGAGGGTGGTGGGACTGGATGGAGGTAGACCTGGGTCCCTTCACAAAATAGATGCTTGATTCATTGGCCTTCCTTTTGTGGGCTGCCAGTCCTTCTTCCTTCTTCTCTTTTGAAATCTTCCTTTTATATCCCTTTTCCATCTTCCTCCATCACCATACTAACACATACTATTCAACCCTACTTATCTCAAACTTTTATTTGGGCTGGGAGACAATACACTTATAATGAAATTGACTGCTTCTAATTATGTGAATAGCTTTCTCTGGTTTTGTGATAGAATTCTTTAGTTTTCTCACAGACTATGCCTTTTTGCCTTCTTCCCAGAATCTGAGCCTTGCTTCTAAATGAGATCATGGTTTTCTGCCTTTGGCCCTTCAACTCAGCACCTCAAATACGAGGCAACCAATTTGACTGTCTAATGAATTCACTCAAATTGCATGACCAATCTCATGCTCCTGAACCTCTTAGTTCCATTTATTTCTCTCTGCATCTCGTGTTTTGTTTTTTAAACCCTTATACATAGGAAGGATTGGGAGAATTCTCCAGCATTATATGTCCACTCTTCCTTCCAAAGAAGAGATGTCAATTCATTTAAATAGAAACTTGAATCTTGCAAACTTGCGGGTTCTTGTACCAACATCGTCATCATCGTCATCATCAACAAGCATCCAGTGCTTGCTTAATCTGTGCCAGCCACTGTGCTGAATATTAGAGACCCAAAGCGGAAAAATCATGCTCTGTACGGAGGGGCTGTCCTCATGTAGATATTTTGGATTGTCTGGATGACCTTTGTATTTGGCCACAGGAAACAAACAATAGAGGGGCAATATGTCATAAATAATTCATTGGGGCTGTTTGATTTGTCCCAATACCAGATTTCTCATGCAGATTCCCATCTCCCCATATGTACTCATTGGTCTCTAGAGTGAGCAGAGCAAGCAGCTGCTACTTCTAAAACCACCACCAGAGCTGGCTAATGGATCCATTGGCAGGAGGCAGCTACCTCATTGGCTCTTCCCCTGTCTTTTAGAGATCAAGGACATTATGTAGATAGCACACCTGTCCTGTTACCAGGCCCAGACCTAGGCCAGCAAGGAAGCCTTTGTTCACTCAGCACTCTGGTTGGCACCACGGAGTGCTTCAGCTGTGTGCCCAGCTCTCTTTCTCTTTTTATCCTCTTCCCACAAAACCTCTGTGGAATGTATTAAAGGATCATCTGCACATTCACCCTAAGGCTCAGTCTGGCTGCCTAAATCTTTTTTCAGTTAGCAACATACATCAGAGCTGTGATGGACCTTTGTGTAGGGTATGAATGTGTGCCAGGAAGCCATAAAGGTCTTCAACGGGCAAGTGATAAACACAATGACTAGTTCACTTATTAAATAATCCCTTTTAAATTGATGCTGTATTTATAATGGAATAGCATTGAAATTGTTCGGTCATTTCAGTCACATCGGTCTCTGTGACCACATGTGGGGGTTTTCTTGGCAAAGATACTGGAGTAGTTTGCCATTTTCTTCTGTAGCTCATTTTACAGATGAGGAAACTGAGGCAAACAGGGTTAAGTGACTTGCCCAGTTAGTAAGTGTCTAAGGCCAGAACAGAATTTGTTACCATATAAAGCCTAGGTTACCTGAGATGTATTTGTATTATTGTGTATATTTGTGTATATCTATTTATGGACATATTATCTGCCCTTTTAGAATTAAAGCCCCTTGAGGGCAGATGCTGTTTTACCTTTGTCTTCATAACCCAAGTGCTTAGCACAGTGCCTAGCAATATAGTAAATAATGAATGTTTCTTGATTGATTGAGTTTTCCTTGCTTGGGATGAATCAGTTGAGAGAAATGCTTCTCCCTCCCTGTGTGATTCATGCAAAGTCTCTTTACCTCTCAGTTAGTGTTAATCTCTTTATCTTTAAGTGGAAATAATATTAGGATTACAGACTTAAAAACTAAGAGACCTAGAAAACATGTAGTCCAATTAACTTCATATTTACAGTTGAAGAAACCAAATGCCAGAGAATTGAAATTAGTTTCCCCAAAGTCCTGCTGGCAGTAAGAAGTAAACTAGGAGAGCTAGGTGGCACAGTGGATAGAGTGCCAGGCTTGGAGTTAGGAAAACTCATCATTATGAGTTCAAATACACCCTCAGACACTTAGTAACTGTGTGACCCTGGGCAAGTCACTTAACCCTATTTGCCTCAGTTTCCTCATCTGCCAAATGAGCTGGAGAAGGTAATTCTCCAGTATCTTTGCCAATAAAACCTCAAAGGATGGGGTGGCCAGGTAGCACAGCGAGTAAGAGCACCAGCTCCAGTGTTGGGATGACCTGGGGATCGAATCCCAGGCTCAGACACTTAGCACCCACCCAGAAATACCTGGCCGTGTAACCTTGAGCAAGTTACTTAACCCCAATTGCTTAGGGGTGGCCAGGTGGCTCAGCGAGTAAGAGCATCGGCTCCAGTGTCAGGATGACCTGGGGATCAAATCTGGGCTCAGATACTCAGCACCACACCCAGAAATAACTGTACATGTAACCTTGAGCAAGTTACTTAACCCCGATTGCTTAAAAAAAAAAACCCAAAGGAGTCATGAAGAGTCTGAAACAACTAAACAGTAGCAGCAGCAGCAGCAACAACACAATACTGTTCATAGAGCTCTAGATATGGAATAATTCACGAAGGGCATAACAATACTATCTCCTTTCTCATTCCAGAAGCTATTCCTTTAAAAAAATATCTGCCTAAGTTAGACCTCATAAGGTTTTTTTGGTACCTCATCACAAAGATAACTCAGTGAATCAATAAACATGTATTAAGTTTGTACTGTGTGAAGTGATGGCAATGCCAATAAAAAGGATGAAATGAAATCTGCTCTCAAGCAACTTCAATTCTAATAGCAGAGGCAATGCAAATATTTTGTTGTTGTTCAATAGTCATGTCCAACTCTTCGTGACCTCTTGTGTTTTTTTTTTTGCACAGATAAAAAGGAGTAGTTTGCTATTTCCCTCTCCCACTCATTTTATAGATGAGGAAACTGAGGCAAACAGGATTAAGTAACTGACCCAGGGTCACACAGCTAGTGTCTGAGGCTGGCATTCAAATTCATGAAGATGTCTTCCTAATTCCAAGCCTAGCGCTCTATCCACTTTGTCACCTCACTGCCTGAACAGTCTATTTTAGGATAAATGATAAGTGGGAATTTTCCCAAAGGGATGCCACTATATCATGAGAGAACTCAAAATTGTGCCATGAGTACTGGTTAAATGTAATGGGAATGTAAATTTTTAAGATCTTCCCTGCCCCTAGGCTAAAGTGCACCTGGAGCCTGGGGTGGGAGGCTTGTTTTTCAGTAGATACTTCTTGATTGGCCAGTGGGTCCAGAAGGTTGTTACATTCTCTGAGCCAGGAGAAGGCTATATAAGCCTGTGATTTGATATGGATTCTGAGAAGCCGTTGTCCAGAGCCCCCCCGGCTTTGAAAAACCCAGATATTGATTTGGTATGGATGTAATGGTTGGACAATTTGGAAAGCTGTCTACTTGATCTGTTTCTGTCTTGATAATTCTGCCTGTATACTTTGAAGTTCAGGGTGCTGACCTTTTTCCCCTGAACGAGGTAAACGATATATGTTTGCCTGATTAAAGTAAGCTTGTTAACTCATTTTGAGTTGCTTTCCTTTATCAAAGCAGATCCAAGAACCTGTGTTGGCAGCAAACCCTGAGGACGCTTGGGGTGCTTGCTGCTACATTAAATGAACTAGAATGCTTATCTTGGAGACTGAATGTTCTAATATGATTTCTGCTTTCCAATATTTAAAAGATTGTAATGTAGACAAGGAGTAAGAGTGTTTCTGTTTAATCACAAAAGGCAAAGACTAGGATAAGGGAGCAAAAACCAAAAGAGGATGTATTTCAGTTCAATATAAGGATGGACCTCCTAATGCTTGGAGTTGTACAAAAATGCAATTAATTATCTCAGGAAGTAGTGAGTTCATTGACGTTGAATGTCTTCAAGCCAATGCTAGATAATAACTAAATTTTTGTAGCATTTAAAAATTTTTAAAGTATCATATGAACATGATTTCATTTGAGACTCAAAATAACCTTATGAGGTGAATATTATAGGCACTTTTCTTATTTTACAGATGAGGAAACTAAGTCTCAGGTCAGTTGACTGCTACTCACTTTCCTAGTGATTGTCAAAGGCAGAATCTGAATCCAAGTCTACTAAGCTACAGTATCTTTCCTTTGCTGAGGATGTTGTGGAAAAGATTTCTGCTTCAGGTGGGTGTTGGCCTCAATGACACCTCCCAATTTGGACTGACACAAACATGGTCTCTTGCACCATCAGAGAAGCCCCATTCTTTGAGTACTGTCCCCTGCTGATCAATTTTTTAAATTTACAATTTTAATGATATATCCAGAAATGAAAATGATATTAAAAACAAATGACATCTCTTCTCTTGTCTTCTATCCAAGAGGTTATCCCTTGTAATGAAAAATTTAAAAAGAGTGAGAAAGTAATCAATTAAACACAACCAAATAGGACATCAACTGAGTCTGACATTGATCTTTTTGAGACTAGCAAAAACAATTTTTGTTCCAGTGACTATTTTTAGTGTACCAGATACCAGAGTATAGTGAGTCAATATAAGAATGTCTTGAAATCTACCTCACAGGATTATATGGAAGATAAATGAGATAATCTATGTAAAGCATTTTATAAACTTTAAAGTACGATGTAAACGTGTTATAATTATTACTTACTGTTTTTAGTGCTGTTGGTCAACCCAGAGATTCAGTCTAATTTTATATGTTCTACCTTCTTCTGCTACATGACACTGAGGACATTTTTGAGTAAAGGACGTCTTATTCACTTTAGTCCCTCCAAATTTGTTTGTGGGGATGCCTTCTCATACCATTCTGCGCTTGGCAGTAAATATAAGCAGCTCATTGAATGCCATGCTAATCTCTTGATCAGGAAAACAAATTTAAAATGAATTAAAGGAACAATCAAAAGACTCCCTTTATTCTATTGTCTCTTTAATTAACTCAGTTCTATCTTTTGCTTATTTGAGCTATGTATACAAGGCATACTCTTTCCCTATCCCCCCTTGTCTGTCCATTCTCCTGAAGTACTTCCAGTCCTTGCATATAACAAATTTTGTTTTTTCATCAGGGTTCCTAGGGACTAAAGACTATATGTACACATTATTTGCATTGTTACTCTCTGAATATACATACAGATATGCTGAAACAAAACCAATCAAAATACAACATTGGTACAGTTTCTAAACAATGACCTATAAATGATAAAACACATTTTAAAAAGCCCAACTAAATGATACTTTTCCTTTTCTTTCTTCTTTCATCTCTTCTCTGTCTTTTTTTCCTTTCCCTTCTTTTACTCTTACTCCTTTTTCTTTCCCTTTCTCTCTTCTTTCCTTCTCTCTTCCATTCCTTCCTTTTCTTTCTCCTATTTCCCTCTCTTGCCCCCTTCTTTTTCCCCCTTTTCTCTCTTCTTCCCTTCTCATTGTTCCTTTTTCCTTCACTTCCCTTTCACTTTTCCCCCTCCCTCCATCTCTTTCCTATTTCTTTTCTTTTGGCATTTCTAGTTTTAAAGTTTATAGTTTGCAAAGGGCTTTATGTAATTGTCAAATGATCCTTATAACAACCTCATGAAGTAATTAGTACAAATATTATCATTTCTATTTTATAGATGAGAAAACAGAAACATAAACATGTCAAGTGAATTTTCTGTGTATACAGAGCTGAAAAAAATGTTGTAAATCTGGGCTATGGACATAGAATTCCAGTCCTCTTTCCTTTAAAATCTAGTTGCCTGCCTCTATGATAGAAATTCAAGTCAAACAATTTTTCACAAGTTTAAATACTAAACTAGTTGATAAAACTCAGTTGTAATCACTCTGCCTGACCTACAGTTTCTAAGTCAGTCTTTTAAAGGCTGATCAGCTTTAAAGTCAATTCTGAAATTCACAGGAGCTCAAGTCTCTGCAGAAAGTGCCCGATCCCTGCATAGCCACAAGGGTCTTCATCTCTTTTCTGCCGCAGCCAGGAACTGTATTGGATCTTCTTACTTTTTTAGACTTATTATATGGAGGCAGCAATATAAAACCCAGATCTATGCATTAGGAGGATTGATATGATGGTGGTTCCATCCTTCATTATGAAAGGAGATGCTAGTGGCCCACCACCATTAGAAAACAAATTGTAAGTGAATGCTGCACCTTTCCAAAGGAATCCTCTGCTGTGTGCTAGTTATAGCCCTTAATTCATAACCTGCTTTCTAAATTGAGATTTCTATTTAGTGCTTTTTTTCCTCAAAACCTTTATATGCAAACACAAAAAGGACTGTCTGGTATTTTTAGAAATGTTCTTATTTTTAATTTATGGAATAAAAGAAGCATTTCTGTAACATATTACAATAAAAAGATTATTGCACATGAAACTATAAATCTACTATGTACAACTTGCCGTTCCTTTCAAATATACAACAAAATTATTATGTAAATTTCTTTTTTTCCCTTCTTTTCTTCCCTAACCCCTAACCTCCCTAGAGATGGTTACCATTAGTCACAACACTGTGAGAGTAATGGAATATAAAGATTCCCCTGTATTGGCTTGGTTTTCAAATTGATTGTGTTAAAACCCAGAGCTTGTTAATCCCACCTGTGGGATGGACTTGTTGATGTGAAAAGAAAGTCCTGAACTGGGAGGAGCTGGTGATGTAGATTTGGAGAGACAAGAGAGAGGCAGAAGAACTTTTTGGAAGCAGAACCTAGTGGAGGCAGAGAGAGAGACTGAGAGAATTGTTGGGGGCCATTTTGAATTGCCCTGGACCTGTCCCCTGAGCTGCCAAGGACTGAGGAGACATGGCTGTTTTGCTGGTACTTTGTCTGTCTGTTTTGATGTTGTTTTGCCAGATTTGTCCACTGGTGAAAGACAGTCCTTTTGTTGAAGAAGTCCTGGAACCTGGCTGTTGGCTAAGAGCTCCTGAGACTGTCCTGCAGACAGAGAGTGAATACTGTCCACTGGTGAAGGACAGTGCTGTTGTTGCAGGGGTCTGGGAACCTTTCTGTTGGTTCAGAAGCCCTGAAGAAGGATTTTCTTGTTGTATGTTTACAGAAATCCTGGGAGAGGGTTTTGCTAATGTTTTCAGGGTTCTAGGACTGTTCTACAGACAGAGGATGAATTAATGAAGGGACTGGCAATGTATCTTGTGGCCTTGCTAAGCCTTGTCTCCCCAGGAACTAAGATTGCTAAGAACTTGCCTCTTGTCAAGATGAAGAAAAGACCTCCATTTGGGTATTAAGTGCTGTGTTTAAACTTGATGTAACTCTGGGGTAGATTCAATTGTGATCCAGGGGTGGGGAACTTTTGACCTTTTCATGTTCTGTGGTTGAACAAATGAATGTACTTTACTTAGATTGGAAACTAATCTCCATTTGAGAAGAGGGGCTTTGTCGGTGGACTAAATGAAGGTACAGCCTAGGGGTGGAGTAGTATTTAGAACGGGGACTTTGTCATTGATTGAATGATTGGAAGGTCCTGGGGTGGGGTAGTACTTGGAGATTATTTAATCACACTTAGTAAATGCTGTATTTTGAGTGATGTCTTGTTTTGATCTTCTCTGTTCTTGGTTTGTCACTGAATAAAATGGAGAGCACCTATGCTGGTATTCTGAACCTGGGAAGTTGCCTTTCCTTGGCATTGTATTACAAACACATACACACATATAAATATATACATACACACATGCACATATATGTGTATATGTAAAATTATTCTATACATGCTTCTATTTGTCAGTTCTTTCTCTGGATGCAGATAGTATCTTTCTTCATATATCTTTTATAGTTAATTTGGGTATTTGTAATAGTCAAAATAAGTTATTTGCTCAAAATCATTCTTAAAACAAAATTGCTATTACTGTATACAATGTTCTCTTGGTTCTATTCATTTTGCTCTTCATTGTTTACTTTTGTCCCCCACTACCTTTGGTTTTAATGACATTATGTCACAGTTTTTAATATTGGTTTATGGAGTGGAGTCTTTTTCTTGTCTTTTTCACACTGCTATGAATTACAGCATCCTTAGTCATTCCTGGTCCCAAGTTAGCTGAAATCCCTCTCTCCTGAGGGACTTGGCCTCTTCATTTGTCAGGTAAGCCAATTCTCCTTCCATTGAGTCCTCCTCTTGGACTTGCATCCAACAATCAAGGAAATAGACACCTCTGGTTGCTGACAGTCATGAATAATACTGATTGCTGATCTCCACTCTTTTTAATGGAACTCCTTCCCCTCAGTGGAAGGATTTGAAGAACATTTTACAACTTGTTTCATATCTGGAAGAAGAAAGGACTCTTTTCTATTCTAATTAGGTGACATAATTACATGTCACATTTTTCTTTCTGAGCTGTTTTGTATTCACTCAATTTTTAATGCCATCATTAGCATGCATAGACGCTCCTCTGGCTGGGTACAGATGTTAATTTTTAGGAATGCCATGTTTATTGTGGCCACAAGATGTCAGCCCAATCTGTGCATGGCAAATAGGTGAGTAAGACTCCTCACTCCTGACAACACCATGAGGTGATTAATCTATTGAAGACCTCTGAGTGACTTGGAAGGTCTAGCTTTCAAAATCCTGGCATCTGCCCATGTGATTTCCTTATTTTATTAATGGAAGCATTGTTCATTACTAACCAATAATCTTCCTGGGAGATTTTACCTATTCATACAATTGCATCTTTCATTTAAATCCAAGAGTTTTCCAGCATACACTTTCTCAATTGGTGTTGTGAGCCACATATATTAATGTCAATATGGCACTGTGGGTGCCCATTGGTAGTATGTGTAGTTTATATTGCCACATGTTCAAAGAGAGAAATGTATGCAAATAAGACCACTTAGAATTGCTAGATCAGTTAGAGAATGATGCATACACATCACTTAAAGGTTTGTAAGGTACTTTGGATAGAACATCTTCTTTGATTTTCACCACACCCTGTATGATAAATTCTATAGGTATTGGGGCTAGGTGAGGTAATTTTGTCTGGACACCAAGTGGTGAAGTGACTTTTCCATGATCACAGGGTTGGGATATTTTAGAGACAGGTCTTCCTGACTCCCAAGCCAGCCTTCTATTCACTATGCCATGAAGCTGCTCACTATGAAGATTATTATTTGAATTTTACAGATTGAAGATCATAAAGGTTAATTAATTAAATGCCCCCATACATATAGCTAATACCAGAGGCAGGATTTGAATCCACACATTTTTTACTCTAAATGCAACTTTCTT
>NW_027185798.1:49749764-49779065 GCF_028583685.1 Petaurus breviceps papuanus
CCTTCCTTCCTTCCTTCCTTCCTTCCTTCCTTCCTTCCTTCCTTCTTTCCTTCCTTCCTTCTTCCCTTACCTTCTCTTCCCTTTCTTTTCATTCTTTCATTTTTTTCCAATTACATGTGAAGACAATTCTAACATTCTTTTTTTAATATAAAAATATGTTCCAATTTTTCTCCCTCCCTCCCTCCTTCCCCTCCCCACCCCCTCTGTAAGACAGTAGCAATTTGATATAGATTATATGTCTTCAATCATGTACAGCTTATTTCCATGTTAATGATGTTATGAAATAAGAAACAGAAAAAAAAAGAAAGTGAAAATAGTATGATTCAATATGCCTTCAGACTCCATCAGTGCTTTCTCTGGATTTGGATAGCATTTTCAATCATGAGTCTTTTGGACTGCAATGTTCTATCTACTAAATTATTTAGTCTTTCAAGTAAAGGGAATACCTTTAGAAACGTGTACTAAGAATCTTTTGGAAAGTCTATTTAATGCAGGAGTAGGCTTTTAGTTCATATGCTATCAGCCAGATGGCCAGTCATAGGTAATGAGTCTGGAGTTTGGAGGTATCTTAGAACAACAATGTTCTCTGTATTTGAAGTCAAGAAGACCTAAGTTTGAATCCTGCTTCTGACAAAATATAAAGAATATTATGTGGCACTATTAGAGCGGCACTTAGTCTTTCAGTCTCAGTTTCTTCATCTTCAAAATGGGGATAGTGATAACACATAACTCACAGGGTTGTTGTGAGGACCTGTTGAGATGATAAATATAAAGCACTTTGCAAATCTTAAAAATGCTATGTAAAAATCTCATTATTTCCTTCCTTTTACAATTGAGGAAACTGAGACCTAGGTAAGTTAAGTGATTTACCCAATATAATAAAGTTAGTAAGTAGAATATTAGCAATTACAATGTGAGACTGTTTTTTTGCTTTTTTTTTTTTTTAAAGCAATCAGGGTTAAGTAACTTGCTCAAGGTTACATGGCCAGTTATTTCTGGGTGTGGTGCTAAGTATCTGAGCCCGGATTTGATCCCCAGGTTATCCCGACACTGGAGCCAGTGCTCTTACTCACTGTGCTACCTGGCTGCCCCCTTTTTTTTTTATTGCTTTTTGAAGGGCAATTGGGGTTAAGTGACTTGCCCAAGGTCACACAGCTAGTTTTTATATTAAGTGTCTGAGGTCAGATTTGAACTCAGGTCCTCTTGACTCCAGGGCCGGTGCTCTATTCATTGCGCCACCTAGCCACCCCAATGTGAGACTTCTAACCCTAAATTTTCCCCTTCTCCCCAATAAACCACACACATAAAACACAGATAACACATAGTTGGGAAAATTCTGGGTTTTATTAGTTTTACTTTTGTCCTTGTGTCTCCAGATATTTTGCATATAATAAATACATTTGTTGATTGGTTAACTCTTGTCTCTGACCCTTCCTAGACACGTGGCAATGTAAAAATCACTTAGCCCCTCTAAGTCTCAGTTTCTTCATCTGTAAAAAGAAGAAAATGATACTTAGCTTACTTACAAGGTTATGATGAAGATCAAATGAGAAGTCTATATAAAGCACTTTCTAAATGCATAGCTATAGTTTTTTTTTAATTTTGTATTGAAGTTTGTAATATCTCTTTCTCTTTTCTTATTGTGTATCTAAGCTTTAGTATTTAAAGAATTATTTTCTTCAGTGAACTTTTGGATTTCTTTTTCCAGTTGGTCAATTCTGCTTTTTAAGGCATTCTTCTCCTCATTGACTTTTTGGACTTCTTTTGCCATTTGACTTACTCTATTTTTAAGGTGTTATTTTCTTCAGTATTTTTGGGGGGATCTCTTTAGCAGGTGTTGACTTGTTTTTCATGATTTTCATACATCACTCTCATTCCTCTTTCCAATTTTTCCTCTACTTCTCTTATTTGATTTTCAAAATCCTTTTTGAGCTCCTTCATGTCCTGAAATCAATTCATATTTTTCTTGGAGGTTTTTGATGCAGGAGTTTTGACTTTATTGTCTTCTTCTGGTTCTATATTTTGATCTTCTTTGTTACTGAAGAACAATTCTATAGTCTGATTTCTTTTCCTCTGTTTGCTCATTTTCCCAGTCATTTACTTGACTTTTGAGCTCTTTGCTATGGTAGAACTCTGCTTTCAGAGTGGAGAGTGCTGCATCCCAAATTTCTGGGGTTTTGTGCAGCTGTTGTCAGAGCTACTTCTAGGCATCTGCCTCAGAACTGTGAGGAGGACTCCCTCTTCAAAGCTGCCACAAGTTCTGCCACTCCAGTACTCTTCCTTACCCCAGGACTGCCACCCAAGACTTCAACCCAGATCCAAGCAGATGAAAGGCAATAGAATCCTGCCTCAGCAACAGCAGAGAGATTTCTACAATTGCCCTCTGATCAGCTGCTTGGCCCCCCTACCATCTGTGGGCCTGGAGCTTTGGAAGCAGATGCCTCCACTTCTGCTGCTGCTGTTGCTGCTGCTGTGGCCAACTGCCACCTCCACTGCCTCAGGGGCAGAGACTAGACCAAACTCTTCTCTCACCCATGTCCAACAGGATTTCCCCACTAACCTTTTACTTTCTCTTTGGTGTTTGTGGATTGAGAAGACTTGAAACTGCCACAGCTGCCAGTGATTCAATCCCCTGAGGTCTACTCTGGCCTGTCTTTGCTGCTGGTCTGTGCCAGTGTGGCCCACGCGGGACTGTGCTCTGCTCCCACCCTTCCTTTTGGCTTGCCAGGCTGGCTCCAGCTGGAGATGTATTTAGCTCTGTTGTTTTGTTTGTTCTGTAGCTCTGAAATTTGTTTAGTCATTTTTTACAGGTATTGGAGGTGATTGGGGGATGATCTCAAGCAAGTTCCTGCTTTTACTCTGCCATTTTGGCTATATGATTTCTGAAAAAAAAAAAAAAAGCTATTGCTTTTATACATTTTATGGGCCAAGATGTTCTACAATAAAAGTTTAACTTTCTAAATATTTATCCTATTCTTGTGTATTGGATTCCTAAATCTACAATATTCTAGATGCCTACTAATTGAATAAAAGTTTTAATTAACTATCAATAAGAAATTGAGTTGGGTCAGCTGATCTCCCTCCCCTCACTCTCTCTCACTCTCCTCATTTAACTCTCAGCAGCCACCTTTTTGGGGTAGCTAGATGGCTCAGTGCCAGGCCTGGAGTGAGGAAGACTCACCTCCCTGAGTTGAAATCTGGGCTGAGACACTTACTAGCTGTGTGGCTCTGGGCAAGTTACTTAAGCCAGTTTTCCCCTGTTTCCTCATCTGTAAAATGAACTGGAAAAGGAAATGACAAACCACTTCGGCATCTTTGCCAAGAAAACCCCAAATGGGGTCATAAAGGGTCAGATATGGCTGAAATGACTGACCAACAACAGTAGCCACCTCTTTGGTGTCCAGTAAGAGGAAATGATAATGAGAAGATGATCAGTCAAGTAATTATGGGAAATTTGGAGTGAACAGCCTTTTAAGCACTGCCATACCAATCCCATACTATAAAAGGACCTAAAAGCTGACTAAGAAGACAAATAAGAAAAAATATACGAGCCTTAAAAACGTGTATACAACATGATATTCTATGGCACTGGTTCTAAATGCTAACTCAGGAGAAGAAGAGTAGGGCTGGGATAGAATCATTGTAGGGAATTATTATTAATTAATTACTTATTACTGATAAGAGGGAGAAGAGAAAGGCTACTTATTAATTGGCCATAACTGTAAAAACATCAAAATAAGCATATTAGAAAAAGGGCCAGGACTCATTGTCTTAAAACCCCCCAAAAGCAAATTGTAATATTACTCAACTCACTAAACATCCTTTTTTGTGTTCACAGCAAACTTGACCTTCCTGGGTTAAAGGAGAGGAAATTGAGTTAACTTAGCAGAAGCCAAAGCTAGGATTTGTATTCCCCTCTACACATCATTAAACATGTTGGAGTGAAAGATGTTGCCTTCTCAATATAATGATGGAGAGGGCCTGGGATCAGAAATTTCCTTTAAATCATGTTAAGTTGCTTGTGGGGGGCTTCTAGGTCTAGGCCAGCAGAATTACAATCCTTGACAATTGGAATTTTCTTGATTACTAGTGTACATTGTCTAATGTGATATTTACTCCCACCACATCCCTTTCTATATGCACGTTCCTGAATTAATGCAGAACTTAGGATGGGAATTAGCAATGCAGTTCAATTAAATTTAACAAATATGCACTAAGCACATACTATATGTACTCTAGGTGCTAGGGATACAAAACCAAATATGAAATGGTCCCTGCCATTGAGAAGCTTATAGACGATTGGATATATGTGTGTGTGTGTGTGTGTGTGCGTGTGTGTGTGACATACACAAGTGATGAGCAACAAAGTACATTTAAAGCAAAACAGAATAATTTCATGTTGGGGGTGAGGAAAGGGAAAATCAGGCAAAGTCTTAGGTAGAAGATATAAGTTGAGATGTGCTTTGAAGGCAGACAAGAAGTTCTACAAGGAGAAAGGCAATAGAGAGTTAACTGCAGAAATGGAGGTCCAGTTGTTTAAAGGAATGGAGACACAAGGTTGTATGCCATGTATGGGGAATAGCCAGGAAGCCGGGTTTGATTAGAGCAGGGCATGCATGAAGGGGACTCAGATGAAAGGAAACAATGGAAGGGTAGGCAGGAGAAAGAATACGGAACTTTCACTGCCAGGCTGAGGATTTTGTATGCCGTCTGTGAGTCAATAGGGAACCACTGAAACATTTTTAGTAGCAGGATGAGGTGATCAGATGTGTGTGTTAGGACAATAAGTGCTAGATGGGGTGTGGATGAGAGAGGAGACTGCAAGCAAGGAGACCAATTAAGAGGTTATTTCAATAGACCAGAAAGGATGTGGTGAGGAATTATACTAACATATAAATTTGTGAACAAAGAGAAGAACATGGAAATGAGAGATGTCATGGAAGTAGAATTGACACGATTTGACAACTAATTAGATATGGAGAGAAAGAGTCAATGATGTCTCCAAGGCTGTTAACCTTAGTGACTGGAAGTATGGCGACTCTTCAGAAAGACATTTGGGTGAAGGATGGATGGGTTTTATTCAGTTCCTTGCATGTGTTTAGCATTATGCTTGGGAAACTATGGGATTTTCTCTCATGGAAAATTAATCATTCATTTCACAAACTTTTATTGAGTGCTCAGTATTATGCCGAGCACCATGTTGGATGCTACTGGACTTACATAGATAAATCAGATGGAGTCCTTGCCCCCAAAGAACTTATGCTCTAGTAAGAGGGTGAAGATATTTGTACAAATAATTACAATACGAAGCAGACTGATAACGAATGCAGAAGAAATCTACAAGCAGATTCAGAAATAATTATAATTAAGCCTTATTATAACATTTACAAAACATCCGTGGTCATGAAATAGCTTTTAGGTGGAAGAAGCAATGATTAATTTCTGACAGGAGTGACCACAAGGTGTAGTTCATGGACATCACATAGATTGTGAAAAAAGAAATGAAGACAGGGTAAGACATTCCATGACACTGAGGTCTTCTAATACACACCATTAAAATGAAATTGAAAACCATGACAGATTAAAGAAAATTAAAGTCTGTTCTCTTGCCTTCCTTCCCTGAAGGATGTATTCCTGAATAGGTAACCCAGTTGTGCAAATTCCAGAAGCTAGTTTTGCCCACTTTCAAAAGGTTATCTGATGAAATGTCTTAAGTGCTTTTAGCTATGGAATGGGCCTAGAGAGGAGGTGGTTAGTAAATGAGATGAAGAGTCCTCTGCAATACAGGGCTTTCCCTAAGAATTTAGAGGCCTTTCTTGGTTGGTCTACCATCCTATCATTTCTCCTTAGCCCCAGTGGATGCCAAAGATCTGTCACACAGTCTCCTAGCAAAGTCCTCTGTATTTCTGCCAATAGAATGCATTAGGCTTCCCAACATATGCAGGTATTTGTAGAAAGCAGCCTGTTTCCCCTCTTGGCTGTTTAGTTGTCTGTAACAATAATGTCATAAATAAATAATGGTTCTGTAAGAGAAAGGGAAGGAGAGATGGGAGAGAGAGGGGAAAGAGGTTTACCAGACAGAATACATGCCAGGCAGCATAACTCAGGTTGGAAGGTTAACGCAGATTAAACAGGAGAACACGCTGTTGGTGAGGAAACTGCAGGTGGGAACATCTTTCACTGGGGAGCTCATTCTCTCTCCCCCCTACTTGGCTGAAATGGTGGCTGCCAGCTCGATCTGCTTTTAGATTGAAGATGTTTGTCATCCCAAGTAGGGGGTTGGATCATGCTCCAATTAGAGTAATTCAGATGCCGTTTAGACATTGCAGGGATCCATGTGAGGGAAATGGTTCTGATGTACCAGATGATGTAGGATTAGGGGAAACTTGGACCACTATGGGGATTGTTTTCTAGAAAAAAATGGAACAGATTTAAGGTAATTTCATGACCACCAAAGGTGACAAGTTGTCAAGCCTGAAAACTTATTTCTTGCATTTGTCCTTAGATGAGTAGGGATAAATATATGGACAGCATTGTAATTTCATTCCCTGGAATAGGGGACTCCCAGATGAGAAGGCTGACATCTTCTCTGCAATGTGCAGTCTTAGAAAATGGCCTATAATACTTAGAGACTAAGTGACTTGCTCTGGGGTCAGTCATATAGACAATATGTTTTAGAGGTGAGACTTGAACCCAGTTTCTCCTGGTTTCAAGTGAATTCTCTAGAAAATTCAAGAAATATTTGTTTCATGTCTATTGTGTTCAGGACATTGTAGTAGGTATGGTCCAGGTATAATTTAGATATGGCATGGAATCTTGATAAACCTTGAAATTTAAGAAGAAGCAACAGATGTACAAATAGCTGTAATCCATAATAGCACATACTTATTAGCTATGTGACCATGGGCAAGTCAGCTTCATCCCTCTAAGCCTCAGTTTCCTTACTTATAAAATAGGGATAATAATGAATTACAAGATTTTATTAATGGGCAAAAGATTACCTACACAATTGTGAAAATTTCTGGCCTCAAGAAACTTACACCCTCATGGAGTGATAACATATATAGGGAAATATTATCAAGGGAAGAGTAATTTTGGTCTGGGAAGTCAAGGGGATAGCAAATAGCAGTATAAGGGAATTGACTGATAAAAATTACGTTTCAAAATTATTTTCCAAAAGTAATGGTGATATTCTACTGCAGTTTCTAGAGCAAGAGGTAAGAGTTGGAGGGCATATTGCTACAGAGGCAGAAGGGATGTATAATAAGAGGGTGAGAGGGTGGCTGGAAGCATGATTCAGGGATAGCTGTATATAGTGGCTTACTTGCATTTGAGCTCACTGACTCACCAATCAGAATAGCTCAGCTCTAGGGTGGAAGTGACAAAGCAGAGTAGATTACTGTCTGTCCTCTCTCTTGATTCCTTGGATAATTTTAGAGTAGATCCTTGCCAGGGGTGAGGAACCCGTGGCCTCAAGGCCACATGTGGCCCTCTAGGTCCTCAAGTGCAGCCCTTTGTCTGGAGGACCACATGTGACCTTGAGGTTACAGGTCTCCCACCCCTGCAAATGTACACTGTCCTTCACAAGCAAGGCCCTTGCTCCCTTATCCAATTGCTAATTATGTTTTGCCAGATCCCAATCTTGGATTACTCCAACCATCCATAGCTTTTATTCCTATTTGCATGCTATTGAATAAAGCTGGAGTAAATCAGAAAATCATGCTTAATGGGTTCACTGCAAATGTATGTTACATGATCTCAGCTGGGCCCTCACTCCAGCAAGGCAATCCTGTGATACTTCCCTTATTGATTCATTATCCCACTCAACACAGTAACCATTCTTGATTCCTCCTCAAGCCTCCTATGCCACCTCTCCCACCACTCTTTCAACTCATCACCTACTTCATGTTAAAAAAAAATTGAGACTATTTGTTATGTATCCCTTCTTCCTCCATCCTAATCTCATGTGCTTCAGGAATATTTCACTACAATATGAGTTTGCTCCTTGTTTCACACTGAGGTAGCTATTCTCCTTTCCAAGGCAAATCCTTCTACAAGTGATCCCCTTTCTTCTCATCTTTAGCAGATTATCTTCTATATCAATCCTATTTTAATATTTCCATCTTTAATATCTCCGTATGTACTTGATACTTCCCTGCTGCCTACAAAATATTTATGTTTCCTTCATCCTTAAAAAAACAAACAGAAAAAAAAACACTTAAACTCAGTGGGTCCAACCATCCTATCTATTTTCTTTGTTGACTAAACTCCTTGAGAAATCCATCTATACTTGGTGTCCCTACTGCACTCTCTTCTAAACTCTCTGTTATCTGCCTTCTGCCCATACCATTCAATTGAAACTGCTCTCTTTAAAGTTGCCAATGATGTATTAATTGTCAAATCTGATGGCCATTTTTCAGTCTTCATCCTTCTTGACCTCTCTGTAGTCTCTGAAAAGCTGCCCCACAAATTCTTGATGCCCTTTCCTTTCTATATTTTTAGGACACTGCTCTCTCTTGCTTCTACTCCTACTTAAATGATTTTTCCTTCTTAGTTTCCTTTGTAGTATCTTTTAAATCAAGCACACTAATAGTATAATTGTATGTGTCCCCTAAGACTCTGACCTGGGCTCCTTCTCCCTTCCCCTTCTCTCTCTTCCTCTCCCCTCCCCTTCTCCTCTCCATTCCTCTTCAGCAGACAGTCTAAACCAGGTTGAGAGTAACTGACAGACCTCAAATCTGTTCGTGAGTTAGGGGGGGGGGTCTCTACCTAAACATGTGAAGATTTTCCTCAGTGGAATGGACAAATATGAAAAAATATTTTCCAATGGGCTGTGAAAATGGTGGAAGCAGGTTCTGTGGAATTCTTAGAACTTGTTTAGAGATCAGATGCCAAGGTCATCCACTGCATCCTGAGTTATCACCAGCCATCTTAATATTTGTCCTGACCCTGGACCCCAGTGACTCTGGAAGAGAGAGTGAGACTGGCAACTTCATGTTACTCTGCTTCACTGAAATCTAATTTACGCACGAGTCAAAAGACATCACCTATACCATTTTACCTACTTGAAAGACCTGTGGTAATGGGCAAGTAGTGAATTCACTGGGATTTTTAGTTACAACTGCACATAGGTGGCCCAAGTCATAAAATAATCTTCTCACTAGCCTGAAGCAGCAGTGGGATTTGGCAGGCTTCTGGGTATCTGAGCAGCCTTTCTCAAAGATCACACTGCTCACCTCCTGGTATGAGAAAGGGGCTAGATAAGGTACCTAAAAAATGTCTGCTTCATCTAACCTATTCCTGAATGCATACTGTGGCAAGCAGGGATCCTACTTATGGTGAAAACACACAAAAATGTACAAAAAATTTTGTGAAGATGATTCCACTCACCACTGGTACATGAAATGTGTGCACACTTATGGACAACATGAAATCTAGTAGACCTGAAAGACAAACAGCTCTTTTTGTTAGAGAATTCAGCAGCTATTGCATCTGAATAGCAGTCCTGAATGAAACAAGACTGACAAAGACTAGTTTAAAGTTAGAACTGGACACAGGTTTTTGTGGAGTGTAGTGAAGCTGGCTTAGTTTTCATAATCAAAACTGATCTAGTCAACAATGCCTCCCCAAAGGAGTTAAAGACAGATCCATAACAATGTGATTGCCACTGGCAGGAATGCTCCATGCCACCCTCGTCAATGTGTCTGTCCCCACCATAACAAACCCTTATAAGGTCAAAGAAAAAAAATTGTGGTGGATTTTATTTATTTTTAACAAAATATTTTTATTTTTCAGCAATTACATGTAAAAACAATTTTCAATATTCATTTTTAAAAGTGAGTTCTAAATTTTCTCCTTTCTTTTACCCTCCTCACTAAAAAGGCCATAAATCTAATATAGGTTATACATGTGTAATCATGCAAAATAGATTTTCATATTAGTCAGGTTATAAAAGAAAACAGACCAGTGTAAAAACCCAAGAAAAATAAGGTAAAAAAAAGTATGCTTTAATTTGTATTCGGATTCCATCAACTTTTCCTTAGGGGATGGATAGCATTTTTTCATGATAAAGTCCTTCAGAGTTGTCTTGGATTTTGCTTAGAAGAGCTGAGTCATTCACAGTTGATCATCTTACAATATTGCAGTTACTGTATACAATGTTCTCCTAATTCTACTCATTTCGTGTTAAGTCTCTCTAGGTTTTTCTGAGAGCATCTAGCTTACTATTCCTTATATCACAATAGTATTCCATCACAATCATATACAATAAATTGGTTAGCTGCTGCCCAATTGATGGGCATCCCCTCAATTTCCAATACTTTGCCACCAGAAAATAGCTGCTATAAATATTTGGGCAAAGTTCTAAATTGCTCTACATAATGGCCGAATCAGTTCAGAACTCTGCCAATGGTGGATTAGTGTCTCCATTTTCCCACATCCCCTACAACATTTATCATTCTCCTTTTCTGTCTTCTTAGCCTATCTAATAGGCATGAGGTAGTACCTCAGTATTGTTTTAATTTTCATTTCTCCAATCAATAGTTATTTAGAACATTTTTTTCATATAACTATAGATAGCTTTGATTACTTCATCTGAAAACTGACTATATTTTTTATAATTTTGATTATGTCATCTGAAAACTGACTGCATTTTTGATCATTTGTCAATTGGGGAATGGCTCAATTTTAAAGTAAATTTGACTCATTTCTCTATATATTTGAGAGATGAAGCTTTTATCAGAGAAACTTGCTTCAAATTTTTTTCACAGTTATGATGGCTAACTATATTTCTCTTCATCCTATTTCCCCCTGTTTATTCTATTCCCTCTCTCCTTTTACCCTCTTCCTCCTCAAATGTGTTTTGCTCCTATTGCCACCCCAGCCCACCCTCCTTTCTATAAGCAACTCCATTCTCTTGTCCCCTTCCCCTACTACTTTCCTAGGGTAAAATAGATTTCTATACCCAATTGAGTGTGGATATTATTCCCTCTTCGAGCCAATTCTGATGAGAGTAGGATTGAAGAATTTCCTGTCCCCTCCTCCAGCTTCCCCTCCACCTTAATAGCTCTTTCTTACCTCTTTTCTGTGAGATAATTTATCCTCATTCTACCCTACCCTTTCCCTTTTTCACAGTACATTCCTTTTCCTCACCTCTTAATTTTATTTTTAGAGATTTCATCCCAACATATTTAACCTGTTCCCCTTTGTCTATATACACTCCTAACTGCCATAATAATGAGAAAGTTCTTATGAATTACAAGTATCATCTTCCCATGTAGGAATGTAAATACTTTAACCTTATTAAGTCTCTTATGACTTCTCTTTCCTCTTCACCTTTTTTATACTTCTCTTGAGACTTGTATTTGGAAGTCAAATATTCTATTTAGTTCTGATCTTTTCATCAGGAATGCTTAAAGGTGCTCCATTTTATTGAATATCCATTTTCTCCCCTGAAGGAGTATAATCAGTTTTTTTTGGGGGGGGTAGGTTATTCTTGGTTTTAACCCTAGCTCCTTTGCTCTCCAGAATATTATATTCCAAGACCTCTGGTCTTTTAAAATAGAAGTTGCTAAATCTTATGTTATCCTGACTGTGGCTCCATGATAATTGAATTCTTTTTGGCTGGTTGCAATACATTCTCCTTAACTTGAGAGTTCTGGAATTTTGATATAGTATTCCTGGGAGTTTGCATTTTGAGATCTCTTTCAAGAGGCAACTGGTGGATTCTTTCAACTTCTATCTTACCCTCTGGTTCTAGAACATCAGGGAAGTTTTCCTCAATAATTCCTTGAAAGAAGATGTCTAGATTTTTTTTTTAATCATGGCTTTCAGGAAGTCCAATAATTTTAAAATGATCTCTCCTATATCTGTTTTCCAGGACAGTTGTTTTTCTAGTAAGATATTTCACTTTGTCTTCTATTTTTTCATTCTTTTGGTTTTGTTTTATTTTTTCTTGATGTATCATGGAATCATTAGCTTTTACTTGCTCAATTCTAATTTTTAAGGAATGATTTTCTTCATTGAAGTTTTGTACTTCCTTTTCCATTTGACCAATTTTAATTCTTACTGAGTTCTTCTCTTCTGTGAATTTTTGTATATCTTTTTCCATTTGTCCAATTCTCATTTTCAAGGCATTATTCTTCTCGTTGGATTTTTGTACCTCTTTTACCATTTGACCTATTCTGTTTTTAAGGTGTTATTTTCTTCAGTATTTTCATGCCTCCTTTACCAGGCTATTTACTTTTTCTTCATGATTTTCTTGCATCACTCTCATTTATCTTATCATTTTCTCCTCTACCTCTCTTACTTGATTTTTAAAAACACCTTTTGAGTTCTTTCATGACCTGAGATCAATTCATATTTTTCTTGGGGGCTTTGGATGGAGGAACTTTGACTTTGCTGTCTTCTTCTGAGTATGTGTTTTGATCTTCCTTGTCAACATAGTAACTTTCTATGGTCAAAATTTTTTTCCTGTTGTTTGCTCATTTTTTTCCGGTCTATTTCTTGATTATTAGCTCCTTGCTAAAGTGGGGCTCTGCTTTGAGGGTGGAGAACACACTGTCCCAAGCTTCAGGGGTTTTGTTCAGCTGTTTTCACAGATACTTCTAGGGACCTGCAAGTTTTCAGTTTTTCCAAGGTGGTAATATCTAAGGAGTGGTATGTTTATTACTTTCCTGGCCTGTCTCTGGTCTATGAGTGACCACAAACACTTTTGTCTGCTCTGGAACTGTGAAGAGGGTCCCTGTTCCATTGTGGCCACATGTTCTTATGTGCTAGTGATCCTCCTCACACTAGGACTGCCACCCAAGACTGCAACCTGGATGTGAGTATGGGCAAAGCAACAGAGTCCTGCCCCCAGTGCCAGCAAAGAGATCCCTGTAATCTCCTTCTGCCAGGCTATTCAACCACATTACCATCTTTAGGCTGAGACCTGGAAGCAGCCACCAAGCTGCTGATTTATTCACTCCCAAAACCTGCTCCTAGTTTTCTGGTGCTGGTCTGAGCTGGCATGGCTTAAATTGGACTTCACTCCACTCTCACCCTGTTATGACAGACCTTTTCTGCCAGACTTTTAAGTTGTTTTAGGCTGAAAAATTGTCTCAGTCCATCTTTTGTGGGTTGTCCTGCTCCAGGATTTGTTTTATTAAAAGGTCTTTGGAGGGGTTTGGGAGAGAGCTCAGGTGCAGCCCTGCCTTCTCTCTGCTATTTTGGCTCTGCCCCCTCAAAGAAAAGTTTTATGAACACCTGGGGTACCTCATAAGCAATATGCCAAAAGAGTACAAGCTTATAATTCTGGGTGACTTTAACAACAGAGTAGGTACAGACTATCAGACATGGCAGGCAGTCCTTTGGAACCAGTGTGGCTTCAAAAAAGACTGAGGAATGGTTAATGTTTTGAGGAATGGTTTGTTGCCTGATAACTCCAGGAGAAATGCCAGGAGCAGAACAGAGTCTGTACAGAACATTCATCAATTTGACCAAGGCCTTTGATACTGTCAGTCATGGAAGATCATAGCAAAATTTGGTTGCCAGAGAAGCTCATCAGTATTACACATCAGTTGTCTGCATATTATTATGCACTCAATGCAATAGAGAATGGATTGAATCTCTGCCACTTGTACTAATTTTGGCCTAACAAAAGCAAGAAAACAGATTTTCCACCAACCAGCACCACACCATCCATATGTGGCACCATCAGTTTCAGCAAATGGACATCTCCAGGCCTCTCTGAAAAACTTTGGAATAAATTATGAGACATGGGAGATACTGGCCCAGGACCATCCAGCGTGATGTACCCACATCAGAGAAGTCATTTTGTTCTATGAGCAAAGCAGATTTGAAGTAGTTAAAAAGAAACATTAGATATGCAAATGTAGAGATACCTTGACTGCAAATGTTCATATGGACTCTCCGTACGCAACCTGTGGTAGAGCCTTCTGAACTCATAGTGTTCTGATCAGCCACAGTCAGATATATTTTACCTTGGCCCCAACATAGTGATGTCATTTTGGTTCCCTTAGAGCATGAAGGACAACAAGCAACCAACCAGTCAGTAGACACTTTTCTTCTCTCAGATTTCATGTAGATATTTTCTTGCACTTCTGTAAGTGTGAATCATAATTCCTCTGTTCCTTAGTCAATAGTTTGCTTTCTCATCAACATGGTGTTCCCTCCACTCACAGGGGAGCCCTTCTCCCATAGGAAAACCTTGGCATTTCTCTCTTTCACAGAACAAAAAACAAACCTCATAGGAAGCAGATTTGGAATGTAGGAAAAATGTGTCATGGGATTCATAGTAATATTTTTCTAGATTTCAGCAATCTTATTTGCATTCAAAGACTTCAGCTCGGGCTCTGAGCTTAGTGGAAAGAACTTTCACAAATATATCCAGAATTGGCAGGATGCTAGGAAATGAGCCCATCCAAGTTAAGGTAAAGAAGGGTTTAAGGGCTTGAAAAAGTTGTGCCCAAATCTCTAAGTGCACTATGAACACTGTGTACAGTGGAAAGTATGCAATGAGCAGCGTTCAATGGCTCATGAAGAGATAGACATCTACTCATCACCAGTCTATGCAGCAGCAGCAGCCCTAAATATGGATGAGGCAACTTCTCTTTGATGAAATGGCAGGGGATCTCGTGCTTTAAGAGAAAAAAGAGAGCCAAGCTTATGGGAAATTCCTTTTTAAAGAATCACAGCATTTTGATACCATTGAGTCTAATATAGAACAATAAATGATCATCCAGGCCTGCTTAAAATCCTCCAATGCAGACCATTCTTCATATGTACTTGTGGATAGCCCTAATTATATCATGATGATGATATAGCTTATGATATCATATGATGACATAATGGTAATAATAACTACCATTTATATGGCATTTAAAGATTTTCAAAGTGATTTTATATATATAATTTGATCCTGAAAACTCTAGGAGGTAGGTACTACAATTACTATCCCCATTTTACATGTGAGGAAGCTGAGGCAGACAGAGATTAAATGACTTGCCCAGAGTAACACAGCTAGTAAGTATCTGTAACTGGATTTGAATTCAGATTTTCCTGAATCCAGTCCCAGTGCTCAATCCATTGAGTCAACTGACTGCCTACATGGAAGGTTTTTATTTTTATTTTTAAAATTTTGACATTGAATAATTAGCATCTTCCATCCTTTTCTGTGAATTCTGTCCACTGGAACCATACCAAATCATTCTAATTCTTCTTCCACGTGTTGTGGTTGTTCAGTTGTTTCATTTGTGTTTGACTCTTCATGACCCCTATTTGGGGTTTTCTTGGCGAAGATACTGGAGTGGTTTACCTTTTCCTTCTCCATCTTATTTTTACCAATGAGGAAATTGAAGCAAATAGGGTTAAGTGACTTGCCAAGGGTCATATAGCTAATAAGTATCTGAAGCCAAATTTGAACTCAGGAAGACGAGTCTTCCTGATGTGGCACTCTATTCACTGTGCCAACTTTCAGGCTTGGCACTCTGTTTACTATGCCATCTCACTGCATGACAGATCATTAAATGTTTGAAAATCTTTATCTTATCCTCTCTGAGCCTTCCCTTCTTCAGGGTAAACATTCTTTATTTCTTCAATCAATATTCATAAGGAATGAACTCAAGGATCTTTGTATCTCAGGTTCTTAGCACAGGGAGAGGCACATAGTAGGTGTTTAAAAAATTCTTGTCCATTGTTTGGTTTTATCCCTGAACCATTTTTTGCATCCACCCCCTGACTTCTTTTCCCAAAGAGAATGCCATTCTAGTTTGGACCCTTTATTTCCTCTATTCTACATTTCTGCTCTGGTCTTTTAGCAATGTTTCACATCTTCAATCTTTTCTCAAGCCATCAGTACCTTTTACAGCTAAATTATTTGTCACAATTTACAGATCCAGCCATTCTCTTGCCAGGTCAAAACTCCACAATAATTCCTAATGGGCTATAAACATTTATTCCAAAGTCCATCACCTCACATAAAGGGCACCCATGATTTAGTTCCAATCATTCTCCCAACTTTATTTCTTCCTGCCTTCTTTCACATCTCTCTGTACCAAACCCAAATATTCACTATTCAAGTCCATCTTTTTCCTTTCTTTCTTCTGTGTAATTGTTTTCATCTGTTTACCCCAAATTTGCCCAAGCCATGATCTTTACCTGTTAAAATTCTCTTTATCCTTCAGGGTCTAAGTCACATGCAAATTTCTTCATGAAACTTTTACTGGGCTCTCAATCCTCCAATCAGAAATTATCTCTCTTTACTTTGAACGTTCATATTCCTTTATTTGTTTCTTTTCTTATTTTCCATAATCTCGTTTGGATTTTGGTTATTTGTCCTCCTTTTTCCTATTGATGCCCTTCTGTGATGTGGCATCATGTAGTGGAAATAACCTTGGATTCTTAACGACTGTTATAAAGCTTCGAGGGGAACATAACCTCTAAAAGTTCCAACAAATAGAGAAAAGCTTCAGGTCGTGTGTGTGTGTGTGTAGGGGTATAGAGGTTGGGGCACAGTTTAAAAATTGCCCATTAGTTGCCCAAGAACCAATCTAAGGTCATAACAACTCACAATTGGTTTGGCCACAGGATGATAATTTTTTTTTTGCCCCAGCAACTCTCAAAGTTGGCCCAGCTGCTAATAACTTCTTCCTTGAAATCACCTAGTAAGTACTTTATATATATTTATACAAGTCCATATGGTTTAACCAGATTAAGGTAGGAATTCCCCTCACTCAGTTTTCTCTTTATGTCCCCATTAGATAGCAGGGTTTTTGGCATAGAACAGATGCTTATCACACTTAACTGATAAAAAGACCTAAATCTTTATTGATAGAGGTCCAACTCTTAGCAACAAATTCAGAGAAGCTTGGACTATTGACATAAACATTCCTGTCACTAGATTATAAACTCCTTGAAGGTAGGGGATTCATCTTCATTATTTTTGCACTTTCTTTAGGCATTTCTCTGCCAAGGGATTTGCAAATGGTAGGTGCTTCATAAATGTATGTGCAACCTGCTTACTAAATTTAGAATGATAGAATGTTAGAGATGAAAGGAGCCTGCTTTTCTACTTATTACCATTGTGATTTTGGAAAAGGAAATCATTGAATATATCTGGGTCCTATTTTCTCTATCTACAAAAGTGAAAAGTTTGGTTGAGATGGTCTATAAGGTCACTTCCACTTGTGATCCTATGATTTTATAATGTTGCGACCTTAAAGATCATTTAGCATTTCTAACTGGGAAATATTTCCTGGCATATGGATTAAAATGGAGTTTTTCTTTCC
This sequence comes from Petaurus breviceps papuanus, assembly GCF_028583685.1. NCBI lineage: Eukaryota > Metazoa > Chordata > Mammalia > Diprotodontia > Petauridae > Petaurus > Petaurus breviceps. The sequence continues at coordinate 49,767,053 of NW_027185798.1, forward strand.
AAATATAAACTCCTCTCTCCTCATCCTCCTTCTCTTCATCTTTCTCCTTCTCTTCCTCTTTCTCCTCCTTCTCCTCCCTCTCCCTCTCCTTCTCTCATCTTCCCTTTGTATATGTTGTCACCTTTTATGGGAAGCTACAAAGAATTTCAGCATGCAGTCTGTAAAAACAACAACAGTGTTATAAGCCTGGAGGTTCATTCTTTAATAATGAAATCTCTGTAGCAACCAAGTGTTTCTGGTCAAAATTTTCAAAGGAAATGAGAGCCTTGTCTTGGAGACCATGGAACTGATTTCATATACCACAGTTCCTTGGTATGCTGAAACTCTGAAGTGCTTCTCTACTCAGCTCCACTTAAAATCATTGTGCAAGTTTACGTTTTTAGCTTCGAGAGGGCAGAAATTGACTCTGTAGAACTTGGCTTGAATAGCACTAGTCTAATGCCATGTACTGTAGCCATTGAAATCTTTTCAGAAATAGTCATGTTAGTGTATTGGAAGGGAGCTTAGGGAGAAGATGGAGACCAACAGAAAATAATATGAATCAATTTTTCCCAATCCCTACAGGTCCTGGTGGAGATACAGCTCTGTTCTTCTATTTCATCCTTCTACTTATGCCTTAGTTTCTTCTTGAGATGCTTATATTCCTCTTAAAACTAATCATCTGCAAAATCTGAAACTGAAGGTGATCTCCATGCTCTGAGCAGATTTTAATCTCAGAGTGTTTTTTATCCAGGTGTTATTCCTGTGCGTGCAGAAAGACAGCTATGATAAATGCCAGGAAGTCAGGACACAAGCTTTTGAGCCCCTTGATGGAATTAGATAATCTAGAGAATGATGGAAGTTTCCAAGAAAGGCCATAGATGCTCAGCCCTCTGGCTTTCTCACTCTAATATCTCTTTGACTTAACTGAGCTTCCATCATTCCAATGAAGAATTTCTTATTTCATTTTGAAAATTTTCTTGATATTTTAAATTTTCTACTACATTAATTTCAGAAAATATCCCTCCCCTTCCAATAAGCTGTGAACTTTCCCTTTTCATAAAGAATAAATAGCAAAAAAAAGTTGGGGAAGGAGCAGTTTAGCAAAACTAACCAATATATTAATGGAGTCTGACAGTGTGTGCAATGTCACATCCCTTGGGAGAGGGATGCATTTTTTCAGTCTTTTCTTTTGGGCCAAGCTTTGTCATAATTACTGTGTTCAGTTTCATTTTTTTTGTTATTGTCTTCCATTTACATTGTTACAGCCATTCTACATATTACTTTTCTGGTTTTTCTTACTTCACTTTGCATCAATTCATATAAGTTGATGAAATATTTCAAACCTACATTAAGAAAAAAATACATGGGACCAATTAATGTATTTCTTCAAATAAACTAAAAAGATGTGGGGTTTTTTGGATCAAAAAGTGACATGGAAGGAAATTCCAACACAGCAAGAAATTGTTGAGACAACATTAAATCCTCATTTTTGACAAAATGATTCCAGAAACCGTAATTTCCTGGCACAAAGAACATGTGTGTCAGAGAGGTAAGACTGAAGGAAACTCACATATGTTCAGATGCTTGCTCCATTGGCTTTAGGGTAAACTGGGCAGTTCCAAGACACCTTGATTTATGAACTAATTAATGGTACCCAACAAAAATACTTATAGAAATGCTTTTTCTCCCCTCCCCCCCCATCCTAAGCTTACCCCCTCCCAAACAACAGGAAAATGGGTTTTGCATGTTAGAAAATTAAATTCAATATATATTTATGAGGCCATTCAAAATGTGAAGTCCTTTACTACTAAGTCTCCAGTAAACAGAAATGTCTATGTATCAAAACCTAATTGTGCCACAGTTTCAGGCTTGGGGAATAAATTAAGTCTTAAGCTGCAAAAGACATTGGACATTCATTTTAAGGCTTATTATAGCTATGATGATATGGGCATTAATAAATCCAACAAGAAAAGTAAAAAAAATAAGGCCAAGTGACAAATTAGATATACCTATTGGCTTTCTTTGGCAAAATGTTGCTTGTTGACCATTCATTAAAGGCACAGGAATATTTATACATTGTTATCCAGTGATTCCAGTGTTCTAGGTTCAAATGCATCCTTAGGAAGGAGAAAACTCTCCTTATTCCTCTATCCTCCCATAACCTTTCTAAAAGACATTCTAGTTTCCTCAACAGGCATGAAGGGAGAAACTGATGGAAGTAAGACTGAGGAGAGTTGCTTGCTTTACCTGAAAGATAGATAATTTTTTAATACAGGGATTCTGAACCTTGGGTTTCGTTGACCCATTGACTTTTGTAGGGGAGGTGGTGAGGAGTTTACGAACATGGGAAAATGCATCTTTATTTCAATATGAATGGTTTCCTTTGTCACCCTAGATATGTTCTTTTATGTATTTAGAAGCACTCTTCTGAGAAGGGGTCATGTTCTTTACCAGACTGCCAAAGACATGTGTGACACAAAACAAGTTAACAACTCTCATTTTAGAGGGCTGGATAACAGGGGTAATGAGTGCTGAGACATGGGAAGAGCCAAGATCATTCAACCAAAATCTAGACAGAGGAGAGAAGTGGAGATAAATAGAGGCATGAGAGTAGTCCATCTCTGAGGTCTCTCTAATAAACTATAATGATGAGACTCTGAGAAAGTAATCTAGCAGAATTGGTTAAGTCAGAAACAAAAAGGATGGGTGGAGAATTTAGAGCAAGTTATGGCCATGAGGTTTAGAAAGGACCTAATAAACATGACAATGGGGTCATAATGTCAAAAGAATTTGTGGAGATCCTTTTTTTTTTTTTTACTTCAGTGACCACACAGACTTCACTTAGGTCCTTCAGGGAAAAGGATGTGTAATTCTTTCAGCCTGAATCCAGCAGATTTTCTGTCACTAATTTAATAGGATCCATCATGAAGGTTTTGCTCTGATGTTTCATCATGGTGTGCAGAGAACCCTAGGGTTCTCAAAGGGTATGTCAATAGAGTCCAAAGTCTGTCAGGTTCTATCAAGATGGGAAGGCCTCCACTATGGGCCTGGTCATGCACTGTGTGTCTGAAGGCCAGCACGTCTGAATTTGCCTAGTCACTGCCAGGCAGTAACTTGACAACTGAGGCATTTCATCTATGTACATATGGAGAGATTGCATCCTGTGCTGGTTGGGGGATGGAGTACCTGTGCTAGAGAGAAAGATAAAAAGGGGAGGGAAAGGGTGCGGGCAATTTCGAGACACATTGATTTATGAACTAATTAATGGTATACAACAAAACAGTTATAAAAATACCTCCCCTATCCCTGTATTGAACTTTCCCCCTCCCAAACAGGAAAAAAAGTATTTTGCATAATAGAAAATTAAGTTCAATATATCATAGATGCTTGAGATATGGAAATATTTCCCCTAATGCTAAAACTGACCTCAGAGGTTCAAATACCTTCATTTTATAGATGAGGGGATTGAGGCCCACAGAGATGAAGTAACAGGTTCAAAATCACAGCTGCACAAATAGGGCAAGAACCCATATTCTATCACTCTCATTACAGGGGTCATTCCACAGTAACATAAAAGAACAAAGGTCATATAATCAACTTTGTTCTGACCTGAACTATGATTGCATTACTGTGGGGGACTCTCAGGGCAGAAACTCTTTCCATCAATGCAAATCAGCGCTTGATGTTCAACTTTAGATTGTAAGAGAATTGTCTGAGGGTACTGAGAGGTTAAAGGACTTGTCATGGGGCTCACAGCCAGTATGTATCAGATTTGAAGCCAACACTCCCAAGCAGGCTTTCTACATACTATTCAATGCTGTCCCTCTATAATCTTCTTTTTCATATTATATATTCTTGTCTAGTTTCAACTAGGAATTTATGGATTATATGGTCCATTTAGATTTCTATTAAAAGTCTATGCAATAATGAGGTATAGATACACTTTTTAATGTAGACAAGAGTGTAAATTCATTAGAATCAGGGGCTGTTAAATTTTCATCACAGACCCTAAAGATCTGCTACAACCACCCATGGACATACAATAAATACTTTTTTAACCGACTGACAGTTTGTCAATGTAGAATACTTTTGAATCATGGCAAAGATCTAAAAACCATAGTGTAAAATAAGCTTGAGTTTCTTTGAGTCCTTGCCTCTGGCCTCATATCAGGTCACTCTTATAGGTGAGAGAAAAAAAAATTACCTGACTGTCAAAGCCTTTTCATGTTTCTCTGAATTTGTAATATTCAACTATAGTAACTGTAACTGAAGAAATGAGAAGGAATGACGTACTTTCTGCAGGAAAAAAAGGCCTATTAAAGACTCAAAAACAGGCATGGATGTTAAAGACTTGGAAGATGATTCTAGAATCATGATAACCACTGTCCTCATTCTAATATTTGGAGTCAGGTTACCTTACCAAAGGGTGTGTTTGGGAGGACAAGGGAGGCACTGTTTGACCATTAAGAGAGGCTTTGGGGTATTGAAATTCTAAAAATAAGGATAGCAAAAGACTGGAAAATATAATAATTTCGAAGTAGATGCTCATTTATATTCTAAGTTATATCATAGATCATTTAAAATGTTTCCTGGCCAAATAGTTGAGTTTTCTGTTTCTCTCCCCTAACACTGTGCTATTGAGAGATTTTAATCTCTTTGCACTCTGTACTGGCCAGACTCCATCTGGAGCAAGAAACCCATTTTTGCGGTGTAATATTTTAAGAGTGATAATGGCAATCCAGAGAGAAGTTCATTAGAATAATGGAGGCTCTTGAAAATGATCTCTTAGGAAGAATGGTTAAAACAATTGAGGCTTTATATCCTGGAGCAGAGAAGAGTGATGAGGAACATTATATATGTAGCAAACTGGAATTATGGAGAGGAGCTACTCCCCTGACAAGGGGCATTCTCTTCCTATATTTTAAGCCATGATCTATAAATCCCAAATTCATTTTCAGTTACCATCTTCCTAAGCAACAATTTGCTGCCCAAATCTCTCTTATTCTTTCGAAGCTCGTGCCTTCAATCAGCAGAAGTAATAAAAATACCTCTTAGCCAGGGATGGAGTACATATAACAAGGGCTGGTTAAAAATATATTCTGTTGGAGTCTCACAAATCTAATCTAAATGCCTCTAAACTGAGAATTAAGTGGGGAGTTTGAGAAGAAAACTGTAGCTACTCTCCACAGTATCAGATTGCTACACACACACACACACACACACACACACACACACACACACACACACACACATATATATATGTATGTATATAAGGTGGAAAAATTTCAATAGACACAATCAGTAATTTGCAAGATATCAAAAAAAAATCCAAGAAAGGAATCAGCAATATATGGCCTCAAGATGTCAATACACAAATGTATAACTGGGGGTGGCTAGGTGGCCCAGTGAATAGAGCACCGGCCCTGGAGTCAGGAGGGCCTGAGTTCAAATCCGGCCTCAGACACTTAACACAAAAACTAGCTGTGTGACCTTGGCCAAGTCACTTAACCCCAATTGCCCTCCAAAAAGCAAAAAAACAAAACAACAAAAAAAACCCACAAATGTATAAATGATGTGTGGGTAATAATCAAGGTATACTAGGAAATCTAATTCATAAAAGGGAAATTGTCTACTTTTATATTATTGGGACTTGGTAGGATAGGACCCATAATTGGAATTTGACTCTGAAAGGGTACATCCCATTTAAAAGAAATAGGGAAAAATATAATTGACAGAGATGAGCCAAGATGGCAGAGTAGCAAGAAGTAGAGCCAAGTTATGCCTAACAACTTCTTTGCAAAGATCTAGAAAATGTATCTGACTGAGTCCTGAATTAGAAACATAAAGAAAAAAAAATATAGTGAGTCATTTTTATACACTCAGGTTTAGCACAGGAATTTAGAAATATTCCAGTACAGGGACTGAATGAAGGCCTTCCCATGGCAAGGTCCCAAATCTGTCACAAAGGTGGCCTGACTTTGGGCAGAGAGAATGGACAGTTGCCAAGTGGAAGAGTTGTCACATCTCAGTGCTGGGTAATGGATCTTGTACATATGGATGAGGGAACCTTCACTTACAGGTGGTGGTGTAGGGCAATGGAAGGCCTCAGGCTGTATACTGAGTCAGGAGCAAATACAAAAAGAAGCAGGAGTTGTGAAGCTCAGAGTGCATATGAGGACCAGACACAAAGTTCAGAATCCAGAAGTAAGGCTAGAAGAATGAGCAAACAAACAAAAAGAATCTTCCCAAAATCCCTTTGCATTGTGAAGTTTCAGGAGGCAACACCCACATAAAAACTCCCAGAAACATTATATTACAAATCCACAGCTTCCAGGTCAATGAAAAAATACCACAAGCAGCCAGAGAGAAATAATTCACGTATTAAAATGCTGCAGTATCACGCAAGAGTTAACAGCCATCAACATAAAGAAGAGATCTTGGAATAGGATATTGCAGAAGGCAAAAAATAAATAAAGTTTAGGCTTACAACCAACAATAAATTACTCAGCACCATTTAGTATAATCCTATAGTGAAAAAACTGGACCTTTAATGAAGAGTACTTTTACATATTCCATAAGATTAAAGGTGCATAGAAATTTGAAATACAAATAGAGAAAGCAAGAGAAACATACATAAAAATATGAGTGAGAAAGTGCAAAGGACTAAACAAAGTTGAACAACTTATATTTTAACATGAGATGATACATGTGTTGCTTCAGTAACCTGTCATTATTATCAATCATAAAATAAGTCTAATAAGAGAGAGAACTGGGGAGTGGGTTGTTTCTTTTTTGTTTTTGTTCTGTTTATTTTTCATTATCTTAAGATAAAGGAAAGGGACTGGGAAAAGGAATGCTCTGTGGGAAGGGAAAAAGGGAGGAAGGAAAGAAGAAATTATCAAATATAATTTAAGTATACAAATAGAGACCATAAAAACAAGGAGGAAGGGATAGGGGGACCTGGGGACACTTGGGCCTTATTTTCATCCAGTGGTCAAAGGCAGGAAGAATATACACTCAAATCCATCTTGCCCTACTGGAAAACCTGAGGGAGGATGGGGGAGGATATAAGACAGAGCAGATTGGGGGAGGGGGTATGCAGTGGGATCACTGTTTTGGGGTGGTAGGTAGGGGAAAAATGGGGAGAAAATTTTTAACTCAAAATCTTGTGGAAATGAATGATGTAAACTAAAAATAAGCATAAAATTCAATTTAAAAATATAAAAAAAAGAATATACACTCAAATAGTTGAAGAAATATATTTCATTTAACAGGGATACAGGATGAAAAGGGGGAAAAGGAGAAGGGGAAATAAGAGAGAGTGTAGATTAAGGTAGGGGTTCACATTGAGCAGAACAAACTCTAGCCATTCAGAGTAGATTATGAAAAGAAGGCTTCAAAGGAAACAAAGGATAAGAATCTTTCATTGGGCCCTGGGAGAGGGGAGAGAAGGGGCTAGGGGAGGAGCAGATTACATCAAACACAGAGCACTGGTGCTAAGTACACTCATTCTGTCTCCCCATCCTCTTCTTCTTGAAAGAGTTAGCAGCTAATGCATCTCATGGTCTAAAATTCTAAGGAAGAGCTTAGCTCAGAAGGGATGGAAGGTCCTCAAGAATAAATAATATTGGCCCAATTTTTCAAGTAAAGGAAGAGAGTTGAGTCTTAGAAACAGAAATCTGCCTATGGCCACATAGTAAGTAGCAGGGCCAGTATTTGAGCTGAGGTTGTCTGACTCCATTTTTAAAAATTATACTACAGGCCAGGTGGCTCAGCGAGTAAGAGCACTGGCTCCAGTGTCAGGATGACCTGGGGATCAAATATGGGCTCAGATACTTAGCACCACACCCAGAAATAACTGGCCGTGTAACCTTGAGCAAGTTACTTAACCCCAATTGCTTAAAAAAAATAATTATACTACAGGAATGCTTTGTGAGATTCCTAGAAAAATCATACAGATTCTATATTTCCTCACTTTTCTGGAAGACCATGACAATTATTGGCAAGGATGGCATCTCATAATGCCCCTATATCATGCATATACATTATAAATACGCACACATATGTATATATTCTAGTTAGCAACTTGACTTCAGTGTACAATACCACAGACAATAGGTAGAGGCCATAAAGAGAAAGATACTTGGACTTGATGTAAGAGAAACCTACCTAAAATTTTGTTGTTCAATTGTTTCTATCATTTCTGACCCTTCCTGACCCCATTTGGAGTTTTCTTGGCAGAGCTAATGCAGTGGTTTGCTGTTTCCTTCTCCAGCCCATTTGACAGATGAGGAACTGAGGCAAACAGGATTAACTGACTTGCCCAGGGTCATGCCTCTAGTAAGTGTCTGAGGCCAGATTTGAACTCATGAAGATGAGTCTTCCTGACTCCAGGCATGGCACTCTATCCACTGGGCCACCATGCTGTGTACTTCCTCCCCCCACCAATATTTAGAACTATCCAAATGTGAGAAAGGATACCTCAAGATGTAATTGGGCAGGAGGACCTGAGTTCAAATCTGGCCTCAGACACTTAACTAGCTATGTGACTTTGGACAAGTCACAACCCCAATTGCCCTCCAAAAAAAAAAGGTAATTGGGTCCTTATTTTAGGAAAATTTTCCATAGAAGCCTGTATGATTAGTGGGATTTAGTGGAAGGAATGTAGGACTTGGCGTGAAGAGAGTCTTGGATTCAAATTCTGAAGTTCATGCTAGTTACCTCACCTTATGTAAATCACAACCTCTCTGAGCCTTTGTTCCTTCTGAAAAATAAGAATGATATTCCCCCAAACACTAGCCTCCTTGGGTTGTTATAAGAGGATCAAACATGATAATATATGTAAAACACTTGGCAAGCATTAAAGTATTATGTTAATAGCAACTACTAATTGTAAAGTAGATTCTAGCTTAAGGGTCTCTTAGATCCTTCTCAACTATATGAGTCCATTATTCTGATGTGGCTTAACTGTACAGATACCACAGTAGCTAATGACCTACAATTACTTAGGGTCTCAGTGCCCTAACCTTATATCTAAATCCAACTTTTTTTATGTTGCGTGAACATATCCTAGTAGGTATTTCCACTACTGGCACAAAGAGTGTGGTGAACACTTGAAAATTTTTTTCCAAGTTTCAAAGACCCCCATCATTATGTCCTGCAAAGAAATCTGGGAGCCTCTAAAAACAGCCATCATTTCTTGTAATTCAATTAAAAAAAAATAACAGAATCTGAGAGTTGACAGGGTATAAACACTCTGTTCTTTCTCCTATTAGAAGCTTCAGAATATGATTAAACACCACATGGACACCTGGTGCAAAGATTCTCTTAAAAATCAGGATGTAAACTCATCTAACAGTCCCTCCATTTTGGCTTGTTCATCAGCCAAACATCCTACACACTTTTCCTGGGAACATCTGTGACTGTCTGGAATGCACACACACACACACACACACACACACACACACACTCACGCACTCCATATACGTATGTATGTATATATAATGTCTTTGACTTTGTTCTCACTCTGAGTATTCGACAATTTCTCCGATCCTGTGATCTACCTTGGTATAGTACTACTAATATGATGTCACTTCTACCCTTGTCTTGAATAGTGTCAATAGGACCTGATGATGTACCAGATTTTTTAATAACAGAGCCCTCCCTTAAATTTCTTACAAAGAGTGTCATTAGCACACTTCCCTGATGGATCTTGAGTTACAGGGGAGCACTTGTCCCATAACTCCTTAAATCTGCAGCTAGCAAAAGACTGAGAGCCCTTCACATAATGGAGCTGCAATCCCAAAGTAAACAAGAATTTGAAAAACATTGCATGACTGTTTTCTTGCTTAATATCTGCCTACTCCTTTATACTTCTATAGATGAATGATATTCTTTGATTATCAACTTCAGTACCTCAACTACAAAGGTGCTGGAATTCCTCCTGGTTGGACTATGATGGCCCTGCCTATATACTTCATTAAATTATGTGAAGAAAGCAGCAATCTCTCAACTTTCTACACCTTTAAATGGCCAGATCCCAGACTTCTCACCATCAGGATACTGTTCAGGGCTGGGGTTTTAGACCCTCACAATTCTCACCACAAGAAGCTCCTTCTTTCTGATTGCTTGAATTATTTTTTCTTTGACCTAGAAGCTCTGGATTTTGGCCAGAATATTCTTGGGTGTATTCATTTGAAGTTTTCTTTCAGTGGGTGACTTTGCCCTCTGGTTCTAAAAGATCCAGGTGATTTTCATTTATAATTTCTTGATATATTATACATAGGCTATTTTTTAGGATGTGGCATTCAGGGAATCCAAAGATTTTAAGATTATCTCTCCTTTAGTCTGTTTTCCAAGTCATTTTTTTTTTGCTGTGAGATATCTCATATTTTCTTCATTCTTGTAATCTAACTTTTAATATTTCTTGATGGTTCATGGAGTCATTAGCTTCTAACTAGTAAATTTTAATTTCCAAGGAGTAATTTTCTTGAGTAAGGTTGTGTATCTCTTCTTCTAAGTTGTTAATTCCCTTTTCATATCTTTCTTTTGTATCTCTTATTTAGTTTTTAACATAATTTTTTTACCACTTTCTTAAACACTTGCTTTAATTCTTTCAAGAATTCTAGTTGGATTTGTGTTCAGGTTTCACTTTTCTTTGAGGTTGTGCTTGTAGATATTTTAAAATCCTTATCTTCTTCTGGCTTTCTGTCTTGAGCTTCCTTGTCTCCATTGTAGCTCTTTATGGTGGCGTTCTTTTTGTTTGTTTAGTTTTTCAGCCTATTTCTTGACTTTGAACTTTGTGTTAATGATGGGCTCTGCACATTCCTGGAGGGTATGGGGAAGATGTTTGGTCTGAGCTTCTGTCCTGTTATATCCTGCTTTATTCACAGCTCAAGCTCAGGGCCTGTAAGTTTTTTAGTACTCCAAAAGGAATGTGATCCTGGAAGAATTCTATTTATTGCCCTGATGCAAAATCCTGACCCAGGTTGAATTTTTTGGCTTGTCCCTGGTTGAGAGTTCCTATAGATTGCTGCTAGATTCACCCGGTATTAGGGTGGTAGGAAGCTCTGCTTTTTCAGAGGGAGTGAATTTCTGGCTCTTGTTTGGTCTAGTGCTTTTGACCTGGTTATTCCACTGCACGTTTTTGCCCTAAGCTGTAGACTAGAACTAGTCCTTTCTCTGTTCCTGGTATCACAGACAGACAGCTACCGTTTGCTTCCTGAGCTTGTTCCATACTCAATAAGTAGCTAAGGTCCTGCTTTATTGGCTCCTCTGGAACTACTTTGGGACCACATCCTGGATCTATGACCTGGAACTGAGTGATCAGTGTAAGAGATGCCAGAGGACATCCACTCCTACATCCTATACTAGTTCAGACATCTCCTGGAATCTCTTCTTACTCTGGAGCTTCCTGCTTTGGTGCCCAGTGTTCACTCTCTTTCAATCTTTGTGAATGGGCATGTTCAGTGGCATATTCTTTGTAAACCTCATCCCCAGTATTGACTGACCTCTCTGTCTTTATACTTCCTCAGGCTGGAAAAATGATGCTATGACTTTTCCTTGGATTCCTGATCAGAATTTAATATGGCGAATTTCTAGCTCTTTGTGGAGATTTCTTGGAAGAGCATCTCCTTCTTGCAACATCTTGAACCCACCTCCTTCCTGGCCTTGTTGATGTAGCCCTTATCCTTGCAATGATACCATTTCATAAATTTGGGGTCAGCCTTGACCCTTACTTTTTCTCACCTATTACCTTATTCATTTGGTTGTTGATTCAACCTCAACACTATCTCTCCTGTCTATCCCCTTCTGTCATATGTCATAGGTAGAAGTCCATTTCCCCCCTGCCTCAAACTAGATTCCATATGGCCATGAACACATGGTATTTTTATATCTACTTTTTCTGTTATATCTTCTTCCATGATTCAATGTGAATGAGTATGAAGACAGAAAAACTTGTGATTTTCAAAAGGTCAGAAGAGTGTATCAGCAATGCCATATTCACAATGCCTATAGAGATTACAAATAT
>NW_027185798.1:49779075-49787832 GCF_028583685.1 Petaurus breviceps papuanus
CACCGCCAGCCAACGCAGGAACGCTAGCTTGGCTTCCACTTCCTTTTTGCTCCGCCCCTTCCTGCTACATCAGCAAGTCCAACAGGGCATGGAAGATCTTTAAATCCCATAAGCCTTACAAAGAGCCACTAGAGATCCAGGGACATCAGTCCCTAACAATGTCTAGCATATTAATAGAGACTGATACTAGTGATCCAGACCTTCTCTACTATAGGTGCATTTAGTTCAAACCATACCTTACTTATCCCCCCCACCCCCAACCCCCACCCCTGCCCAGTGGCTAGGGCTTTGTCCCTCTTCACATGATCTTTTATTTACTTATGCTGTATCCTGTGCTGGAATGTAAGTTTCTCAAGGGCAAGAACTCTTTTTCAAGTTTGTCTTCCCTTCTCTAATTTCTGAGAGCATACGATACTAAATAAATGCTTACAAATTGAATGCATCAATTGCTCTTTCTCAAATTCCTCTTTTTCTTTTGAATTAGTTTATGTCCATGTCAAATGTATCAGTATGACTGAACATAAGACAGAAGGGAGGACATCAGCTCTTCAAGTTTTCATTCGAATGTACTTAGCCCAGAGGACACTAGCCCAGAGGAGGGGCTGCTTCTGCCGTGTTCATCGATCAAGCATGTCTACAGTCACTCATGCCTGAAATACATTTTCTGGAATCTTATTTTTCATCTATTATACTATATAAAAATAATCAGCTCCTCTGGTGCTGAGGCTCCAGTTCTGCTACTTATAGCTTTTTTAGTCAACTGACTTATTACTGTTTACTTAAGGAAAACTGAAAAGGACCATTGGCATGCCAAGAATTCTTCGTTTCTCTATTTTCTTTCAGTAAGGTAGGAGAACTGTAAATAAGACAGGCCTTCCCACTTCACTGTTATTCTCAGGCTCTTTGGAGTGTTACAAAGGTTAAGGATGGTTAACTCTATTTTTAATCATAAGTATGCCAGAGTGTTAGTCATAGAATATTAGAGTTTGAAGCAACCTAGTCCCAGCCTTTATTTTTCAAAATAAGAAACTGATGCCCCAAGATGGGAAGGCCAAATACACAATGGGTTAGTGAAGAACAGTGACTGGAACCCTCAACTCTTGATACCCATCCCAGTGTTCTTTCCATAATATTGCATGTTTTCTTTTTAAGCAAATCTCTTAAAAGAGCAAGTCACTGGAACCTAGGGGAGGTGGAAGGATAACTTGAGGGAGAGAAGCTTTTCTAACCATTTCTAGAAGTTGGAGCTCTGTGTCCCATGTTTTGTTATGAAAAGCTTAATAGCAGTGGTATTCAGGGCCCATACTTAGATGACTCATAAAGCCTAGGGTTTCATATTCTCTTTTTCCTTAGAGGGCATTGAAATGGACTGTTGAGTCTGTAAATTGTGATCCAGAGTGTGTGTCTGTCTGCATGCACACATGTATGAGTGTATGCAAGTTCTGAACCCTAAATATGTCATATATTGTTAATAAATACAATGTTTCATCATTGGTCCTCTGGAATCATGAATGGTTACTGTGTTCATTATAGTTCTTATAGCTTTCAAAGCTGCTTATTTTCACAGTATTGCTATTGTATACAGGTTCTGATTCTGCTCATATAATATCATCAGTTTATAAAATTCTTCAAAATTCTTCATTTTTAAAATAATATTAATATTCAATATACATATTAATTTCTGTTGGTTAGGCTAACTTCATTCTACATAAGTTCAGTGTTTCCATTCCTTTTTTGAAATAACCTTTTTCCTCATTTCTTATAACCCAATAGTACTCCATCACATTCATATAAAAGAACTTATTCAACCATGCCTAGATCATTGGACATCCTCTTAGTTTTCAGCTTTTTACCACCATAGAAGAGCTACTACATGTATTATTGTACCAAACAGATCTTTTCCTCTTCTGTTGATCTTTTTTGGGTAGAGGTACAACATCTTATAGAGCCAATTTTAGGTCTTAGTGCTGGGTACACAGTCAACACTTCACTGGTGTCTTGGGGGTCAAATGAAGGGAGTGTTAAAGGAAAGCTCTGAGTATGGAGCTTTTAGCACTTTTTCTGAGTGTTAGGAAGGCTTTAACTCTGTGTGTGTGTATGTGTATGTGTTGGGGGTGGGAGTCACCCAGAAACTAATGGCCAAATATATAACTCAGTCCAATGTCTATCCAGGGAAACTGATGAAATAATAAAAGATTTGAACTGGAAGTGATCTTAGAGATAATCTCATTCAGGTGGTCTGTGAACTTGGATTGGAAAATTGCATTTTTATTTGTAATACATCATTATGCCTTTAAATTTTACAGATATGACATTTGTTTATTCAATAAATATTTAGCAAGCACCTATTATATTATAGGCATTAGAAAGACAAAGATGAAAATGAAAATATCAAAGTCCTCCAGAAGCCTACCTTCCATTGGGAGGAAATGATGCACATAGGCAAGTCAGTGTAAATAAATATAACATAATTTTGCGAGATGGAAGAGGAGAAGGGCACTAACTAGAGAAATTAGAGAAGCTTTTGTGCATGAGGAGGCAATTGATAAGTCTTAAAGGAAACCATGAATTCTAAGAGATGGAAGTGAGGAAGGAGGAGGATCTAGCCAAGCAGGACAACTTCTTTAAAGGCACAAGGGAAGTGATTAGATTGTTATTTTGGGGAATCACAAGGAGTCTAGTTTATCTGGAATGGCGAATGCATAAAGGACAATAAAGTACAAAAGTTTAGATAGAATGTAGAAGATTGAAAAAACATTAGATGTCAATCAGAGGAGCTTGTATTTTATCTTAGAGGCAATAGGGAATCACTGAAGCTTTCTGAGTAGGAGAGTGATGTTGCTTTAGCACGTATCAATTTGAAGATAATAGTTTGAAAAGGAAAGATTGGAGGCAGAAAGGCCCACTAGGATGCTAGAGATTATGAGAGCCTTAATGAGAGTGGCCACTATATGAATAGAGAGTGAATGTGAGAGATGTTGTGAAAGTAGAATCGACAAGACTTGGAAACTGACTGGACATGTGGAATGAGTAAGAGATAAAAGCCAAGTGTGAATTCTAGTTTGTGAACCTGGGTGACTAGAAGGATTCAGGTGTCCTTAAGGAAATTGGAAAGTTAGAAAGATGGGAAGAGTTTTGGGGGAAGATAATGAATTCCCTTGTGGTATTTAGAATTCTCAGTTGATATTATGACGTAGGTATTATAAACAAGCCATAGACTAACAGATATATCACTGACCCATAGAATCTCAGATTGGAAGGAACGACACCAGCCATGTAGTCCAACTCATATCTGAATAAGGATCCTGTTCCTACCAAGTATTATATAATCTCAGCTTGGAGACCTCCAATAAAGGGAAACTCAGTGCCTTACATGGCAATTTTGGACACTTAGCAAGCTTTTCTTTATGACTTCAAGTCGATCCCTCTGCAGATTCAATCCATTGCTCATAATTTTTCCCTCATTGCAAACAAGAACAAGTCTAAGCCCTCCACCAATAATACAGCTTATCAAATACATGAAGACAGCTGTCTTCTCTTCTTCATGCTAAATATCTCTAATCTTAGACATGAAGGGATTAAAATTTTAAACCACAATATTATCTTCACATTTGTGATGTCTCTCCTTGTTAGAATGTAAGCTCTTTGAGGGCAGGAACAATCTTTGAAATTTTTAAATTTCTATCTATAGTGTTTTGTCCAAAGTAAGCTCTCAGTAATTGTTTTTCTTCTTCCATTCATTCATTAATCAATCCATTCATTTGTTCACTTGCCTATCCATCTATCCATCCATCCATTCATTCATCTATCCATCTATCCATCCTCTATCCACCCATTCATTGCTCCTCATGTCATGGATTTTAGTATTTTCACCATCCTGGTGAGATGTGCTCCAGGTTTTCAATGTTCTCTCTGCATTGTGACATACAGAAATGAACCTAGTAGTCCAGGCGTGATGTGATCAGGTGTGCTCACCTGTCATATTCTGTATATGATAGCAAGTTATTGTTATTGCTATTAACCTAAATTTGCATTTTTGCAATATCTACTGTTGATCATGCAGCCACTCAAACTTGCTGATCTTTTCCACATGAACTGTTGTCTATCTGCACACCCCCTACACTGTGCTTGTTCCGCTGATGTTTTGAAACAAAGTGTAGGATTTTACAAAAGTCCCATTAAATTGTATCTTAGTAGATTCGGCTCATCACTCTAGCCTGTTGAAATATTTTCATGTCTTGATTGTCATAAATGTCTTAACTATCTCTCCCACACACAGTTTAATTTCATCTACAGATTTGATAAGTATACTATCTCACAGATTGTTTGAAAATGCCAAGTCATTGATAAAAATATTGAACACAGTGGAGCCAAAGACAGATCCCCAAAGGGGATCACATTATCTCTTTCAATCCATCAGTCATTATTTTACACCTATCCATGCAAAGTACTGTACTTGGTCCTTGAGGGAAAAATGAAAAAAAAAAAGTCTGAGTTCTCTCAAGGAACTTACCCTTTTACTTGTGTGAGTGGGAAGGGGAGGACATGATATTTAAGCAGATAAGTATAAACATAATAATTTGAAGAAGGTTGAGATCATCAGCAGTTAGCAGAATCTGGAAAGACTTCCCCTAGGAACTGGAATAAGTTGAGTTTTGAAAAAAGTTTGATATTCTAAAGCTTCATATTCTAAAGAGGGTGTTTCATGCAAGTATGCACAAGGGCACAACATGTGAAACTTTAAAAAATATATCCACAGAAAATGCTATCAGGGACAAAACCAGAGAATGCATATGATGGTAGTGCTGAGGGTAAGGAAAGTGTCTGGAGTACTAAATCTCTGGTGTTCAGCATAGTGCCCAGCATATATTAGGTGCTTAATAAATGCTTGTTGACTGACTAAATATGATCTACTTTGGCAAGGAAAAGTAACAACAAGAAAACAATTTTTGTAAGCTGTATTGCCCAGGAAGGAGATTGGTTAAAGGAAAGCATCAACATTTGGGATAGATGGGCTGATAACTGATAACAGAGAAGGAATTCTTGTTCAGTTCTTATTTCAATGTTCTTTTCCCTGCCGAGAAGGATGATCTTTGGATTATAAAGAACAGAACAAACATGGCTAATGAGTAATTAATACTCTCAAATTGATGAGATGGTAAAAGAGCCTTTTTGCCTTCATTGAATTCAAATAACCTGGCTCAGATTAAAAGAATTATGCTCAATAAATTATTTGCAAACAGAATTAAGAATTCAGAGTTGTGGAGAAGAGAAGAGGTAAATTCTTGAGTTGCATGACTTGGTCACTGAGGTCCCTTGCAATCTAAAATTCCATGCTTCTGTAGCAGGACTGAAGAAAGGAACAAGTTTGGGTTTTCAAAAAAAGAGACAAGAAGGACACATGAAAACTTAATTCCTGGAAAAATTCTTGAAAGTATTGTTAAATTAGTCCTTAGTGAGAATCTAGGTAAGGGGAGAATGACCATAAAGCAATTGCATGGCTTCATCAAAAACAGGACAAATTCACCTTATTTTCTGTTAGGAAAGATATAAAAATGTAAATTTAGTTCCATGTTCTAGTTTATGAAGTTCTCAAAGATTAGTCACATGCGTTGGTGTTGGCAAAAGGCCTTCCCCCAGCCCAGTACAATAAAGAAGAAGGAAAAGATATCCAATCTTCCTACTTAGTGGAAAAGCTCAATCCCTTACAGAGTTCCCTCAGCATATGATGCTCTCTCCACAGGGATTAGGGAATCTGGGGTTGATTGGAAGTCACCCTGTCAGTCAAATTTAATTAGCTTTTATTTATTTATTTTTGCTTTTTGGAGAGCAATTGGGGTTAAGTGACTTGCCCAAGGTCACACGGCTAGTTTTTGTGTTAAATGTCTGAGGTCGGATCTGAACCCAGGTCCTCCTGACTTCAGGGCCGGTGCTCTATTCACTGCCCCACCTAGCTGCCCCAATATAATTAGCTTTTAAAAAGAGGTATTTACTAAGGTGATAGTAAGAATTGTGAGTACAAACATCTCACTGAAAGACTGTTTTACCAAGAAATGGAGTGTCCAGGGGAAAGTGAACTCAAGTTTAGAAAGCTCATTTGGTAAAGGGAGGTAATTCACAGCACCTAAGAGTTGCTGAAGCCCTCAAGATGCTTCCTTGAGGCATACTGTAGCCTTTTTGCTGGGTTCCTTGGACAGTCTTGAATCTGTCTTCCCTCATTACATCAAATCTGTACCTGGCCCTTAATATAGCCACTATGCGAGGTACTATGGTCCTCCAGCTCCTTTGAAGCCTTCAAAGTCTTCCTCTAGCCAAGGTATGTGTGTGTGTGTGTGTGTGTGTGTGTGTGTGTGTGTGTGTGTGCGCGCGCATGTGTGTGTGCATGTGTGCACCTGTGTGTGTGCGCACATGCCAAGCCTCAAGTTGAGGTACTCCCTCAAATCCCTAAGTTATTATTTCTGAGGGACTTAGGTTTACATCCTAAGCTTTCAGATGCTTTTGAACTGGCCCTTTATTTTATAGACAATTCACAGGGTATAACCAAATTTCCTCAACCTATAGGAGCATACTTCCTGCTGAACAACATTTGTTTCATCGAGTAGCTTTTAAGAGCTTTTTACACTTAGTCTAAAGTCTTTGATTAATTGATTGAAATATGCTCTCATTTGGTTAAGGTATCAGGGCATAGCACCTCATAACTTTAAGTAAGATGAAGTGAATAATTGATCAATTCTGATGACCCCCTGTAGTGCCAATGCAATCTTCAGAGTGCCCATGGTCACTATAAATATACCTGCATAGTGCTCGATCACAAAATGTTCTAACAGATTCTCCATATAGAAGACAAAAGCAAAACATTTATTCAGACACCAGAAAACCAAATCCCAACACTAGGAAACTGAATCCATCATAGAAACATAGAAGTTAATGAACCACAATATAGCAGAGGGCCACACCATCCTTTAGTCTTCCCACAAACCAACACAAGACCAATATTTACTCACAAGCCTATCTGTCTCCCTTAGAATAGTCCTTTCCTCCAACCTTCTAGCTTGCTCTGACTCCCAGTTTCCTATGGGTTCTGCTCCACCCTTCCACAAATCCCTCCCACCACAGGCTCCATGTAATTACATTCAGCCTATTAGGGGGCAGAGTATATTTTCAAAGCAGGGAAGTTCTTTAAATTCTCTTAGGCTTATTAAGGGGCAGGGAAGATCTTCAAATTCCAATTCCCATTACACCCCCACCCTTGCAAGTAGATGAGGGAGCCTGTGTGTGTATGAATATATATATATGTATACTCATAAACGCACAAATATATATATATAATTTATATGTTATAGCAAAATGCTTAATAAAATATCTCTGTATGCTCTTGTGGGAACACTTAATTATATAGGCTAGATAATAGCAAAATTAGATGGATTTATAGCTGACTGAATAGGAAAATATCAAAGCGCACTTATTAATATAGTTCTATGTCAAGAGGTCTTTGAAGGAGGTCTCCAGTAAAGTTCCTTAGGTATCTGTGCTTGACTCTATTTTTTTGAGGAGGGAAGGCAAGGCAATTGGGGTTAAGTGACTTGCCCAAGGTCACACAGTAAGTGGGTCAAGCATCTGAGGTCACATTTGAACTCAGGTCCTCCTGACTCTGGAGCCAGTGCTCTATTCACTGTACCACCTAGCTGCCCCTACTCTATTTTTAAAGACATTTTTTATGAGTATCTTGGACAAAGCCATACACAACTTCTTTATCAATCTGTAGTTTAATCAAAACTAGCAGGAATAGAGAGCATGCTGGATGACAGTGGGAAGGTCCAAAAATATCACAGTAGTATAGATTTAGAATCAGAAGGGGTCTTGGACACCATCTTACCTGACTAGAAAACAGCTGAATCTAAGAAGATGAAGTTTATTAGGGATAAATGTTTAATTATACATTTGGGTTTGAGAAACTGCATCCAAAAGTTTTTTTTTTTTAATGTAAGAGGTATGACCAGATAGGTCATTTGACAAAAGACCTAAGGGTTTTAGTGGATTGAAAGCTCAACATGAGTCAACAGTGTGAAATGGAAGCACCGAATTACAATGTGATATTGAACTCCATTAAGAAAGATATACCTAGATCATAAAAATGAGAAAAGGATCCACATGTATAGAAATGTTTATAGAAGCTCTTTTTTGGTAACCAAGAAATGGAAATTGAGAGGATGCCCATCAATTGAAAAATGGTTGAACAAGTTGTGGCATATGAATGTGATGGAATTCTATTGTTCCATAAGAAATAATGAGCAGGTGGATTTCAGGAAAACCTGGGAAAACTTATATGAACTGATGCTAAGTGAAGTGAGCAGAACCAAGAGAACATTGTACACAGTAATAGCAACATTGTGCAATGACTAAATTCAACCTCTTCTTAGTGAAGCAAAGATCTAAGACAACTCCAAAAGAATATCCATATCCAGAAAAAGAACTATGGAGTATTAATGCAGATTGAAGCATAGTATTTGCTCTCTCTCTCTCTCTCTCTGTGATAGTAATGGCAATTAAAGATTCCCCTGTATTGGCTTGGTTTTCAAATTGATTGTGTTAAAACCCAGAGCTTGTTAATCCCACCTGTGGGATGGACTTGTTGATGTGAAAAGAAAGTCCTGAACTGGGAGGAGCTGGTGACATAGATTTGGAGACACAAGAGAGAGGCGGAAGATCTTTTTGGAAGCAGCACCCACGTGGAGGCAGAGAGAGACTGAGAAGGAT
>NW_027185798.1:49792832-49799117 GCF_028583685.1 Petaurus breviceps papuanus
ATCCTTCTCAGTCTCTCTCTGCCTCCACGTGGGTGCTGCTTCCAAAAGGATCTTCCGCCTCTCTCTTGTGTCTCCAAATCTATGTCACCAGCTCCTCCCAGTTCAGGACTTTCTTTTCACATCAACAAGTCCATCCCACAGGTGGGATTAACAAGCTCTGGGTTTTAACACAATCAATTTGAAAACCAAGCCAATACAGGGGAATCTTTAATTGCCATTACTATCACTCTCTCTCTCTCTCTCTCTCTCTCTCTCTCTCTCTCTCTCTCTCTCTTTCTTCTTTCTCATGGTTACTCCCATTTGTTCTAATACTTCTTTACAACATGACTAATGTGAAAATTTGTTTGATATGAATGTATATGTAGAACCTATATCAGATTGCATGCCATCTTGGGGAGGGGATAAGGGACAGAGAGGGAGAAAATTTAGAACTCAAAATCTTATAGAAGTGAATGCTGAAAACTAAAAATAAATTTAAAAAAATTTTTAAAGAAAATATATAGTTCCCAGAAAAATAGGGGGCATTATTCTACTGTACTATTCCATGGTTAGATCATATCTTCAGTATTGAGTTCAGTTTGGGACAATTCTTTTTAAAGAAGGACATTGCTAAGATATAAAACATCGAGAAAAAGTCAAAAGATGGCAAAGGCTCTCGAGTCTATGCTATATGAAGACTGGTTAAAAGAATTGGAGATGTTGTCTTAAGGAAGAGAGGGCTCAGGGGATATATGTTGTTGTCATTAAGTATTTGAAAAGCTCTCCTGTGGAAGGTGGACTATAATATAAGTGGGAATTATGGGTAAAAATTGTGAATTCATAAATTTGGGCCCAAATGTAAGAACAAGCAACCTTATACTTAGAACTTCCCAGAAGTGTAGTGGGCTGTCTTGAGAGGTAGTGGAGTCCCCTTCACTGGAGGACTTCAAGCAAACATTGGATGACCACTAGATATGTTAATAAGGATCTTTTTCTTACGTGGATTGGACTATATGACCCCTGAATTCTTTTCCAACTCTAAAATTCTGTGATTCTATGCATCTTTCTTCTACAACTTTACCCATCATGATACATAGAATAATAAAGTATCAGAATTGGGAGGTAACAGAGTGACTTAAGGTCTCTATTCTCTTCAGTTCTTTTTTCCATTCTGTTTCCCAAATAATGTTTCTAAGGTGTGAATCTGCTTAAAATAACTTGAGTAGTTCTCTATTGCCTTTAGGCTAAAATACAAACTCTTTGCCCTATCATTTAAGGCCTTTCACAATCTGGCTTTATAATGTCTTTCTGATATTACTTCCCTACATGCCTTTTCAAACTAGACAGCTAGCTATTCTTCAAACTGCAAATGTTATCTCTTGTCTTTTCTTATTTGATCAGATTTAGAATGTACTATGTAGTAGGCCAAGGCTGGCTCCGATTGGGTTACTACCTCCTGTTAGAGATTAGCATGAAATGCGATACTTGCAATCCCTCTAAAATTTAACAAAAGAAGATTTAACTAAAGAAGGGAATGAACATTCAATCAAGGAAGGATATTCAGTGAGGGTACCTCCTTGATTCGGTTGAGAAAGGCCAAGGTCACCCAATGCATCCTGGGCCATGTCAGTTGTTTTGACCTTTGTCTTGTCACTGGACTTCAAGGACTGTGGAGCAGCTTTGTGCAACTCTCTTGCAGTCATATCTAATTCATACCCAAGTCAATACATCACCCTTGCCATGTGATTGATCCTCTTTGAGAATGAATGACAAACAACAGCTCCTCTGATACTGCATTGTCCATTGTGGTCTGCTGGTCAAGTGTCTGGGAGCAGCGAGAGCTCCTTGTGACTTTTTTTTTTAATACTTAGTCAACCAGTAAGTTAGGTCAATAGCAACTGGCATTTGTATAGTGATTTTTACGAGCCAGGCATTGAACTAAACCCTTTATAAATATTATCTCATTTGATCCTCACAACAGTCCTGGTAGGTAGATGTTATGTATTATCCACATTTTGCTGCTGAAGAAACTAAGGCAGACAGTGATTAAGTTCATTGCAAAAGATCACACAACTAGTAAGTATCTGAGTAAGTATTTGAACTCAGATCTTCATGATTCCAAGCTCAATGCTCTAGCCAGTGTGCCACCTAGCTGCCCCTAACTCCTGCCTTTCGTCTCTGGAGCTAATGAAATCTTGAACATGGTTTCAAGTACCTTTTGAGGGAAATAACTGACATCCAGAAATCACAAAACTAGTAAGCTGTTAGGTGGATCATGAGTGTAAGACTTCCTGATTTCCAAGTACAACACGATTCTGCCTCATGAATTGAAATGTTGCTTTGACTCTACTGATGCAAAACTAAGAAATAATTCCCTGAAAATGTGTCAGAACTAAGGAAATGAAAACATAGAATAATTATGATATTTAGAAGATCAAATTAAACAGCAGCAAAAAAGAGAATGAAAACAGAAATGAAATACTCTACCTAAAAGGCACAATCTTTTTTATCCGATAGAAAAATGAAGAAAAAGAAAAGACATATAACAAAACTTATAAACACCTCCACGTTGAGCTCTTAAGTGCTTTCTCAGGGGAACTTCAATTTTCCTTGATTTCTCAGACTTGCCCCTCTGCCCTTCCTCTGGATTTCTCAGTCAAGAGGCAGCTCTTGGGTTCATCCTTCTGACTGATTTAATTTAGAGAATTTCTCACTCTTCACATGGCAACAAAGGTCACATGGCTTTGATATGATGTTGTTCAAGAAACTGATGCTTTACTGCTGTGGTTTCAGTGACATTAGGTGAAAATTTCTCTGTTGCACCATTTTTTCCCCTTTGCAGAAAAAGCTATTGAAGTGAAGAGGTTCCATGTGATATTTTTGTGGGCAAGCCTTTTAAAAAATATTGCTATATATTGTATTTTTATATCACCTCAGTATATCCCTCCCCAATTCACCATCCAGAGAATCATTCTTTATAACAAAGAATAAAACAAAACAAAACAAAAGTTCAGAAACCTCCCCCCCTCCAAACTATTGTATCATATAAAGTAAGTTTGAGAGTATATACATTGTTCTTTCCATAGCTTCCCCCTTCTGAAAAGAAGGGAGGAAGGTGTAATTTTATATGTCTGCTTGGGAGGCAAGCTTATAATTTCCCAGTATTCAATTCTTTCTAGTCCTTTTCATTTACATTGTTATTTATCATGTATGTTGGTTTCTTGATGCCGCTTACTTCACTTGGCTCTTCTCCTTGTTCTGTCTTTCCTTGTTTCTCTCTATTTTCCATATTCATTATTTGCTATAGCACAACAATATGCTATTAATTGTTCAGCCAGTCGCCAATAAATGGGCATCTAAATCATTTTAATTTCTTTGTTATTACAAAAAGAGTTTCTATCGATATGTTGCTCTCTATAAAGCCTTAACCTCCTTGCTGTCTATGTTGAGCCATAACATCTCTGGTTCAAAGGGTATGAATATTTTAGTCACTTAGCATAGTTCCAACTTGCTTTCCACAATGGTTGAATCTATTCAAAGCTCTTCCAACAAGCCCTAGTATGACCGTATTTCTTATGGGCATGACTTTAAAAAATATTGTTTCTTGCAGGATGCTTATTGAGAGGATGAGAAAGAGATTTCTTATTTATTTGCATGTGTCCATTTCTGTGTGGAGGGCAGGAACTGTTTCAGTTTTATCTTTGATTCACCAGTATCTTTGTGTCATGGATTGCCATTATCAGAAAATTCAGCACACATAGGGTCCCAAATCTAGAGCTAGAAGAAAACACGGAGACCTTAAGATCCA
Organism: Petaurus breviceps papuanus; assembly: GCF_028583685.1. Lineage (NCBI taxonomy): Eukaryota > Metazoa > Chordata > Mammalia > Diprotodontia > Petauridae > Petaurus > Petaurus breviceps. Next base: position 49,796,620 of record NW_027185798.1, read on the forward strand.
AATACAGATGAAGAAACTTTATGGTTTGTTTGAGATCTTGCTACCAAGTGTCTGAAATAAGATATGAGCTCAAATGTTCCCAATGCCAAGTCTGGCACTTGATTCTCTAAGTAGCCTGTCTCCTGGTGATGATCCTCTCTGTACTTAGCTGATTTACTCTTCCAAAAATAATAAGTCTAGTGCTGGGATCATGCTAATTACAATAACTAGCATTTATGTTTGGCTTTAAGATTTGAAAATACTTAACAAATATTATCTTTTTATACTCATAACAATCCTGGGAGGTAGATGCTATTGTTATACTCATTTTACAGATGAGTCAGACCAAAGTTAAATGACTTCTTCAACATTATGTAGCAAATAAGTTCTTGAGACTAGATTTGACAATAGAAACCATTCCATCACGGTAGAAACTAAAATAAGATAAGGGAACAGGAGCTTATGAACTGGGGCTGGATTGTTTTAGGGGATTTTTTTAAACTCAGATAACCTTGTTGACTTTTAATGACCTCAAACCTTCTGAAAATAAAGACCCATCTTTTTGTCATCCCATTATTCTACAGACCTTGAGGCTGACTGTGATTCTTGAAAAACTATGGAGTCTGAAGGATTAAAAACTAATCTCCAACCAAGAGCGATGGAGAAATGTATGGTAGATATGAACTGGCTAGAATATAACAATAATACAAATTAGAAAGTATCAGAGTAAGGACTGTCCACAAAAAAATGTATGATTGAAACGGAATATGGATTGTCCATGTGGTAAGAATGAGGGGTAAATGAAGTGCTGTACTAATGTGAAGAGAGTGCAAGAAAAGCCCCCCAAAAGTTAGGAGGATCTTGTGAAAGGACAAGAACAAATGTCTCACAGGATGGAAGGGCACAGATTGGGTTGTGTATTATTGGAGTGAAAATCGATAATGATATCCTAGCTGTATGTCCTTATATATAATAGGTATGTAATAAATGGAGGCAGGTAGTTGGTTCAGTGAATAGAGTGCTGAGCCTGGAGTCAGAAAGATGTAAGTTCAAATTCGACCTCAGACACTCAGGTACTGTGTGACCCTGGGCAAATCACTTAATCTCTATTTGTTTTAATCTGCGGATAAGGAAATGGCAAACCACTCCACAGAATCTTTGCCAAGAAAACCCCTTCATGAGGTCATGAAGAGTTGGACATGATTGAACAACAACAAAATGAATATTTATTGATTGAAATAAAATTGAACACTGTGCCCTTTAGCCTCCGGTAGTACTGAAGCTCTTGGAGGGTGAGGATTCTTTCATTTTTGTCTTTGCATCCTACATATCTAGCATTATGGCTTGCACATAGTAGGAAGTTAATAAATAGTTGTTGAATTTAGTTGAATTGCATTTCATAGTAGTGCAGTATCCAAAAAGTGTGATAAACTTGGAGCACTGATTTTTGTGATCAAAGGACCTGAGTTCAAATCCTGGTTCTGCAACTTACTGCATATGTAACCTTGATAAAGTCATTAAAACTCTAACACTGTGGGCTTAAATTTCTTCATCCATAAAATGAGGGGGTTGGAATAAGTACCTTCTGAGGGACCTTCTAGTTCTAGATTTTTGATCCTGTCAATCACTGAGTTCCTTAGAATAAAAATGGAAATTTTCATCTTTTTGCATTTATGGGTCTCTCTTCCTCATTCTTGCTACAAAGTGCTAGTTATATGTACATAGGCAGCCATTTTTAGCTGAAGTGGATCTTCCCCTAACACTAGAAATAAAACAACTGGGTGGACTCAGAATAGAGAAGAGAAACAATGGGAGAGAAGGGCCTTTAGACTCAGATGTTGGAAACAGCATTTAAATTTTAAAAATGTTCAGCTCTGCCTATGATGGGAAAGTAATAGCGGTCCTGGTGACCTTTGCCCAGTTTTTGACTCAATTTTGCTTCTTCTGGGATAATTAGATTATCCTGCACAACCTGATTCCTCATTCATTTCTCTCTGTTTTGTTCTCATCATTATAAAAGTGGTGTAAGAATGGATAAAATGAGATAAATTGTGCCATCGGGTCTAGTCTAATGAGAAATCCCCACCTTGTATGCATGCATCTTAGATCAAACAACCCTGACATTTTAGCTTTCTTCAGCTGTTCTTGTCTAATGGGTATCAATCACATGCAAAGATGACCCACTGTGGATAAGGGGGAAGACACTTTATGAATATCCAGCAGCACTCTTAGATTTCTGATGAGCTAGCCACACTCTCTAGTTTGGCTCCCCCTGAGACCAATGTTTTCTGTCTCCATGGAAAGGAGCAAAGGTAACTGTTCAATTTGGAATATAACCAATGACCTTGGCCTTATTAGCAAATGCTTTAACCAGCCACAGATCTTGCTTATCACTTCTATGACAGGGGTCGCTCTCCCCGCTGCTGCTATTGCTTCTCTCCTTCTCTTTAGGCTGGTTTTCCTTCTCTTCTATATCCTCCTCCTCCTCTTTCTTCTCTTCTTCCTTCTTTCTCCTGATC
>NW_027185798.1:49799127-49829779 GCF_028583685.1 Petaurus breviceps papuanus
TCTCCTCCTCCTCTTTCTTCTCTTCTTCCTTCTTTCTCCTGATCTTCTTCTTTCTTCACTTATTCCCTTCTTTCTCCTTGTCTTTCTTCCCCTCTTTCTGGCATGCAGGACTTTATGGAAGCAACGAGTTTTCTGGTGGGATGTAATCTCACTTATAGACAGCAATAGCACACAATTCCATGTCATTACTACACATGGTCCTGCTGGTAAACTACAGGCTATATTTTTCATCATTTTAGTTATTTTGTTTGGTATGTTAGGTTGATGTCAGTAGACCTCATTACATTGTGCTATGTGCTGACCTACTGAGGATTTTTGAAATAGTGTCTTTGCCTTATTGGGACCAAAGACTGTTAAATGCCACCATGAAGATAAACTTCAGTAGTCTGTGGAATCATTCATTTTTTTCATATTACAAATAAATGTGAAAAAATTAATTCCTTCATTTTTTCATTCTATAATTGAATGGCTTCTGCAGGTAAGGTATGAAATGGGGAGGGGATAGACAAAGAGACAGCATGGTTTAGTAGAAAGAGTTCTGGATTTGGAACCAGAGGACCTCAGTTCAAGTGGCAATTTTTGCCACATATTATCCACATAACCTAGGGCAAAACACTCCATTTCTTTGGGCCTTAGTTTCCTAGCCTGCAAAATGAATTAGTGTGTGCATACTATCTAATACAAACATCCCTATCTTTATTTGAAATCTCCCATATAGGTGTGAGATAAAGGTCTGTGCTTTTTATTTCAGATGAAAGTCTAGCAGAAACAATTTTGCTTATTCTAACCTAAATATTTCTGCTTGAGGAGAAAGAGAGAGCAAGCATAAGAGTGAGAGTGAGAGAGAGAGAGAGAGAAAGAGAGAGAGAGAGAGAGAGAGGAGGAGGAGGAGGAGGAGGAGGAGGAGGAGGGAAAGGGAGAGGGAGAGGGAGTGGGGAGGAGCACTAAAGATCTGAAGATGTGGATTACCCCATGGCTCTGAAAAAATCTCTTTCCCACTAGCTATTTTTCCAGTTACAATCTCTGATAGTGTTAAACAATATACACAATTCAGCAATGAGATAAAACTTCTAGAACTCAGGGTCAAGTGAACATTTTGCTTCATCCATCAGAGCAATGGTTCCAATTGTCTACAAGAGAATAATTTTCCTAAAGATATTCAATCCTTCCTTGACTACTTCCTCCAAGGATTATCCTTTCTAGCTGGTGAGAGGTGAACTCAAGACATACTTCCATTAACTGAAGAAATCAGACTTCTGTCTTCTCTTCATCTGATCATTACTGTAATCCTGTCTTAGGTGGATCAATCAAGGGCCCTTGCCCTTGTCTAGTCACTGCTCTAATTACTTCCTGAGTTGATCAGAAGAGGTAGTAGGAATACAACATTATTTCAGAATTCATAAAATTAAAACTTTCATTTTCAAATGAGTCATAGGGCTTCAGACTTGGATAATTTTTAAATGCCTTATTAATATTTCCAAAAGGGGGAGTGGAGGAAGGGTTACTCTGCTTCTACACAGAGCTTTCACTTTTATTGTCACATTAACATGTGTAAGATCATGTATAAGATCAAAACTTGGAGCTGACTTAGTCTTTGATTTAGGCGATAATTTTGCTCTGTGACACAAAAGCTGAGGGTGACTAAATTGCCCGTGTCCCTACAGTTAATAAATAAACTGAATTTGAATATGATGAGGTATGGGTTCTGGGAGCCCCCTCAAGCTCTCCTTAAGTCCTTGAGGTACAGGCTCTGGGAACCTCCCTTGGACTCTTTATTAAATCATCCCATTTGATGAGGCATTTATTTGCATGAGGCAATGAGCCTTACATTGTGGCTGAGCCCAAGCCTGGTTACTTGACTTCCCACCTATCAAAATATAGATCCACCCTTAAACTGGCCTAGCCCACCATTATCTTCCCTGCCCCTTGGCTAGGCTTAAGTGACTCTGAGAACCTTCCTTGCTTTGAAAATATACTCTGCCCCCTAATAGGATGAATGTGGTCACATGAAGCCTATGACAGGAGACTTGCTTTTCAGGAATGCCCACACCTTGGTGCTTTGTGATTGGGAAGTGGGTCAAGAGGGTTGTTACATTCTCTGATCCAGGAGAAGGCTATATATATATCTTGATGTGAGGTTTTGCTTTGGGCTCACTTTGGGCAGAGTTGTGTGATTTGACCAGTCAAGACTCTGGAAAGCCATTGATCCCCCTGGCTTTGAAAACCCACATGTTGATGCTTCCTCCTCTGGTAACTGACTAGGTATGGATGTAATGGTCAAGCCGGTCTGCTGGTCTGTCTCTATGTCTGTTTATAACTTCCGCTTGTAACTTGTTTGTATTCTCTGAAGTTCAGGGTGCTGACTTTTCCCCCTGAACTAGGTAAATGATATGTTTGATTGATTAAAGTAAGATTGTTAACCCCTTTTGAGTTGCTTTCCTTTAGACAAGCAGATCTAGGAACCTATGTTGGCAGCCACCCTGGGTATGCTAGGGTGCTTGCTGCTACAATATCTTCTGAATCTAAATCCACTGCTTTATTCTCTTTATTACATTAATATTAAGAAAAGCTTCACTGAGGGGGTGCCATTCCATATGAGCCTTCAAAAATTGGTAGAATTGGGGACAGAGCCAAGGTGGTAAAGTGAAAGCAGGGACTTCCTTGAGATCTCCCCCAAACTCTTCCAATACCAGTAGAAAATGACTCTAAACAAATTCTAGAGCAACAGAAACCATAAAATGACAGAGTGAAACACATTTCTAGCCTAAGACAACCTGGAAGGTCAACAGGAAAGGTCTGTTGTCCCAATATGAGAGAGGAGCACTCTACAATGTGTGCCATACCAGCACAGCAAACCTGGAGTAGGCCTCAGGGGACTGAATCACTGACAGCTGTGGCGGTTTTCAGTCTTCTCAACCCACAAACACCAAAGAAAACTTAGAAAGTTAGTAGGAAATGTCTGGGTGAGAGAGGATTTCAGTCTGGCCCCAGCCCCAGTCCCAGGGTGGTGGTGGCAGTGGCAGTAGCTATTTCCAGAACTCTCAGTCCACAGTCAGTGCAGCTGATCAAAGGTAGATTGCAGGGATCTCTTTGCTGTCTCTGAGGCAGGATTCTCTTGCTTTGATCTGAGTCACAGTTGTAGGTAGTGGTCCTGCAGCAAGGATTAGCACTGAAGTGTCAGACCTTGTAGTGGTGGTGGAGAGAGAATCCTCCTCACAGTTCCAAAGTAGAAAAGAGTGCTTGTGGTCACTCACAGACTAGAGCACAGGCCAGGAGAGCATTAACACCTTTCCTTTGATCATACAACTTTGGAAGAATTTAAAATTTACAGGTCCCTAGAAATACCTCTGAAAAGAACTACACAAAACCCTGAAGCTTGGGACAGTGCACTCTACACTCTGGAAGCAGAGTCCTACCTTAGCAAAGAGCTCACACGTCAAGTAATTGGCTAGCAAAATGAGCAAACAAAGGAAGAGAAATCAGACTATAGAATTGTTCTTTGGTGACAAAGACAATCAAAACATAGAACCAGGGGTGACCAGGTGGCACAGCAAGTAAGAGCAACGGCCCCAGTGTCAGGATGACCTGAGGGATCGAATCTGGGCTCAGATACTTAGTACCACATCCAGAAATAACTGGCCGTGTAACCTTGAGCAAGTTACTTAACCCCAATTGCTTAAAAAAAACCCATAGAACCAGAAGAAGACAAAAAAGTCAAAACTCCTGCATCAAAAGCCTCCAAGAAAAATATTAATTGGTCTCAGGTCATGGAAGAGCTTACAAAGGATTTTGAAAATCAAGTAAGAGAAGTAGAAGAAAAATTGGGTAGAGAAATGAGAGTGATGCAAGAAAATCATGAAAAATAAGTCAAAAGCTTGCTAAAGGAGACCCAAAAAATGCTGAAGAAAATAACCTCTTAAAAAATAGACTAACTGGAATGGCAAAAGAGGTCCAAAAAGCCAATGAGGAGAAGAATGCCTTAGAAAGCAGAATTGACTAAATGGAAAATGAGGTCCATAAGCTCATTGAAGAAAATTATTCCTCAAAAATTAAAATGGAGCAAATGGAAGCTAATGACTCTATGAAAAATCAAGAAAGTATAAATCAAAACCAAAAGAATGTAAAATAGAAGACAATGTGAAGTATCTCATTGGAAAAAATGATTGACATAGAAAATAGATTAAGGAGAGACAATCCAAAAATTATTAGAATACCTAAAAGCCATAATCAAGAAAAGAACTTAGACATTGTCTTTCAAGAAATTACAAGGTAAACTGCCTTGACATTCTAGAACCAGAGGGGAAAATAGAAATTGAAAGAATCCACTAATCACCTTCTGAAAGAAGTCCCAAAAGGAAAACTCCTAGGAATATTACAGTCAAATTCCAGAGTTCTCAGCTCAAGGATAAAATATTGCAAGCAGGCAGAAAGAAAGAAATAATTCAAGTATTGTGCAAACACAATCAGGATAGCTCAAGATTTAACAGCTTCTACATTAATGTATCAGAGGGTCTGGAATATGATATTCTAGAAGTCAAAGGAGCTAGGATTAAAACCAAGAATCACCTACCCAGCAAAACTGAGTATAATACTTCAAAAGAAAAACACATATTCAATGAAATGGAGTATTTTCAAGCATTCTTGATGAAAAGACCAGAGGTGAATAGAAAATATGATTTTCAGAAACAAGATTCAGGAGAAGCATGAAAAGGTAAATAAAAAAGAGGAATCATAAAGGACTTATTAAAGTTGAACTATTTACGTTCCTACATGGAAAGATGATATTTGTAACTCATGAGTCCTTTCTTTGTATTAGGGTAGTTAGAAGGAATACATATATACATACATACATACATACAGATGGATAGATAGATATAGATATAGTTATGCAGATATAGATAGATATAGATATAGAGAGATATATACATACACACATACAAACATATATATGAAGAGAAAGAAAGGGCACAAGATGAGTTGAATATGAAGGTATATCTAAAAAATAAAATTAAGGGGTGAGAGAGGAATATATCAAGAGAAGGAGAAAGGGAGAGGTAGAATGGAGTAACTTATCTCACATAAAAGAAGAAAGAAAAAAGCTTTTACAGTGGAGGGGAAGAGCGGGGAGGTGACAGGGAATGAGTGAATCTTACATCAGATTTGGGTGAAGGGAAAAGTAACATACACACTCAATTGGGTACAGGAAAGTAGGGGGGGAGGGGATAAGAGGATAATAGAAGGGAGAGCAAATGGGGCAAGGGGTAATCAGAAGCAAACACTTTTGAGGTGGGACAGGGTCAAAGGAGAGAATAGAATAAATGGGGAACAGGATAGGATGGATGGAAATATAGTTAAGTCTTTCACAACATGTCTGTTATGGGAGTGTTTTGCATGACTGTACATGTATAACCAACCAACATCAAATTGCTTGCCTTCTCAATGAGGATGGGTGGGGAGGGAAGAAGGGAGAGAATGTGGAACTCATAGTTTTAAAAATGAATGTTAAAAATTGTTTTTACATGCAACTGGGAAATAAGATATACAGGCAATAGGACATAGACATCTATTTTGCCCTACAGGAAAATAGAAGGGAAGTGGATAAGAGAAGGGGGCAGGGGAGGTGATAAAAGGGAGGGCAGATTGGGAGGAGTAAACAGAATGCATGCTGTCTTGGGGTGAGGGAGGGGAGAGATGTGGAGAAAATTTGGAACTCAAAATGTTGTGGAAGTGAATGGGAAGGAGGAATAATATGAATAAGTGCACATAGTGGAAAAGCACAGATTTTATACAGGGAATATTTAGCTATCCAATTATTTATATACTTCATCTATAACAAAAAGTGTGAAGCAATAGAGCTGGGAACATAAATTGAGATTGGATCAAAGAAGCCCTTGAAGTATAGCTAACAAGTTTGGACTTCATTTAGTGGGGAACTGGAATCCATTGAAGATTTTAGTAAGGCAGGGGGTGGGGAGAAGTAGAGAAATAAAAACTGTGCTTCAAGATTAGTTTGGCAGCAGTGTTTAAAATGGATTCAGAAAGTCTGGCTGAAGGTAAGGAGATTAGTTAGAATGCTATTACAATAGTCCAGGCAAAATACAATTAGGATGGTGGGATGGTGTACTGGTTTTTCCTATAATGACTCATCAGAAATGCTTTGGTAGGGCTATGCCTTCAGAGTTTAGGTGGGGAGGGGAACCTTAGTGGTCATTCAGTTCAATTCCCTGATGTTGTACTTGAGGAAAATGAGGACCACCAAGGTTACGTGACTTCTCCAAGCTCATGAAGACGTAGGTCGTATGCATCATACCCAGTTCCTCTGGCTCTTAAGCCACTCTCTTTCCACCTTTCCACAGATCCAACATAACTTGGGTGCCCAGAAGCAATTCCTCCAAATTATTAGGGACATCTCCTGTGGCTCCTACATTTTAAAATTTGGAAGATTTGAAATGCTACCATGTGGCAAGGGGACTCCTCTCAATTTCTCTTCGTTTTAGTTTTCTCCATAATACCAACCAACACATTCATGGTCAATGCCATCTCTCACACAAAAGAAGTACAATCCACTATGAGAGGGAATGCCACTCATAGTTGCATGTTTTATGAAGTATTTCCTTTCTTCTGTTCTCAAGTATTTAATTTGCTAGAAATTTCATTGTACAACTTGGCATTTTCACCAACAGTTCTGATATGAGGCTGCAATAATAATTATGTTTGGATATCTTTATAAGAGGCTCTTACTAAAGAAATCAAATGTTTTTCCTCTTTATGTAAAGTGGGGATAATGAGTCCTTTTAATGTTTGTACAATTCTTTGAGAGCCTCATTTGAAAGATCGCTTGTAAACACTAAGCAGCAGTACCTGCCTTTCTACTGATGTAGCACCTATCATAGAAGACCCGTTTTTGCACAAAATTATGCCGGAAGGATTTTCTCCAGTACCTTATCAAATAACCATGACACATTCCCCTGAGTAGTTGTCAAGATCTGTAGACAAGAAGTGCCAAGTGTAAAACTAGCCCACTTTCCTAGAATGATAAGAATAATAATAAGAAGTATTTATATGATGCTTTAATATTTGCATTGGGGGTGGCTAGATGGCGCAATGAATAGAGCACCGGCCTTGGAGTCAGGAGGTCCTGAGTTCAAATGTGACCTCAGACACTTAACACAAAAACTAGCCATGTAACCTTGGGCAAGTCACTTAACCCCAATTGCCCTCCAAAAAGCAAATATATATATATATATATTTGCACTGATTTACATATATCATTTCACTTGACCATTATACCGTAGTGGGGTCAGTACTACAGGTATAATACCTATATTATAGATGGAGAAATTGAGGTTCAGATGGATGAAGTGACTTGACCAAAGTAAAAAAGCTATTAAAAATCAGCAGTAAACTTTGAAGCCTTATATCCCTGACTAAATCTAGGACTCCATTGATGCTGCCATGTCCTTCTTCTAGGACAGGGGTGTGGAACCTGCAGCCTTGAGGCCACATATGGCCTTCTAAATCCTTGAATGTGGCCTCTTGACTGAGTTCAAGTTTTAAGACCAAATTCTTTTATTAAGAGGATTTGTTCTGTGAAGTTTGGACTCAGTCAGATGACAGTACTTGAGGATCTAGAGGGCCATATGTTGCTTTGAGCCGCAGGTTCTCCACCCCTGTCCCGGGAGTTATACAGTGATACAGGATTTACATGTAACTATAGTGAAATTGTGAAATTTCACTAAATTCCCTATCAAAATTGTCTCCAGAAAGTAGTCTGAAATAATCATCATGATCTTTCCCTTTGCCTCACCCCTCCTAAACCTAGCATTTGTCCTGCCCTAGATCTCCAACCACTCAATCCCAGAGTAATTTCTCAGATCATTGCCCCTGTTTTGATTTAACTTTTCTCCCTTCCCAATTTTGACTATATTGTTAACCTAGCTAAGTTTAAGTCAGCTAAGTTTAACCTCCACTCTGTACTCCCTGGCTTGTCACTGCTCATCCCTTGCCAAACCTACCACCTATTTCCTCTGTTCCTACTTAGGTTCTGCTGAACGGAACTCAAGGAAATCACACAGTTACACTATAAATTTATTATGAATTCATGTTATCCAACTATAACTGGATCCTCACTGCATAAAGGCAGTTTTTTCCTTTTATTCCTTCCTGATTGATTCCCTATTTCTATCCCCACAGAAATTATTCTGAATTTTCTCTTCTCTCTCAAATGAGAACTTTTTCATTTACCAGGAAAATTGAGGTCCTTCACCAAAATCTCAGTCTTAATACCATTTTCTTTATCTCACAACCCTTGACATCCTCCCCTACTCTTTCTTTTTTTTCCTGGTCTCCACTGACACTTACTGCCAAAGTAAACCTCTCTACATATTCTTTTTTTTTTTTTTATTAAAGCAATTGGGGTTAAGTAACTTGCTCAAGGTTACACGGCCAGTTATTTCTGGGTGTGGTGCTGAGTATCTGAGCCCGGATTTGATCCAGGTCATCCCGACACTGGAGCCGGTGCTCTTACTCGCTGAGCCACCTGGCCGCCCTCTACATATTCTTCTGACCTCATCATTCTCCTGGAACTGTTCTCCATGGTCTTTGCTAAATTTTTATCCTCCATGGTTTCTCCACAGCATTTGACAGTATTGGCTACCCTTTCCTCTCTGGCTTTTCATGACACATGTGACATCATTTCTCCTTTCTACTCTGACAATTGTCTCCTAATGATCTCTCAGCCTCAAGTCTCATCCTACTACAATCAATCCTCAAAATATCCGCCAAACTTTTGCTCTTCAGTTGTTTTCCGTCATGTCCAGATTATCATGACCACATTTGGGATTTTATTGGCAAAGATACTGGAGTGGCTTGCCATTTCCTTCTGCAGCTCATTTTATAGATGAAGACACTGAGGCAAGCAGGGTTAAGTGACTTGTCCAGGGCCATACAGCTAATAAGTATCTAAGACTGGATCTGAACTCATGAAGATGAGTCTTCTTGACTCCAGACTCAGCACTGTACTACCTAGCTTCCCCTAGTTGCCAAAGTATTCTGGCTATGTCACTCTCTTATTCAATAAATTTCAGTGGCTCCCTATTGTTCTAGAATGAAATATACACTTGTTTGTTTATCTTTTGAAGTCTTACACAACCTACTCTCAACCTATCTTTCTAGCTTCTTGTTTAACTGTAAATGTCTTTTTTGTATTTACTTATACTATACTTACATTTATTTCATGTGTGTGCATGCATGTGTGTGTATGTGTGTATATACTCTTTGAAAGCTGTGGTTTTGATTTTTGGTGGTTGTGTGTAGTTGTGTGATTTGCCCTTCGTTCTTGAAGAGGACTATGACATCAAGGAGATGTCATGACTTGCAATTGAATTTGATTTGAATGAGGGAGAGCTGTGCTCTTTGAAAGTAGGGTCATTGGGGGCGGCTAGGTGGCACAGTGAATAGAGCTCTGGCCCTGGAGTCAGGAGGACCTGAGTTCAAATCTGGCCTCAGACATTTAACACACACAAAAACTGGCTTGTGACCTTGGGCAAGTCACTTAACCCCAATTGCCCCTCAAAAAAGAAAAAGAAAAAAGAAAGTAGGGGTCATTTAATGAATTGTCTTTGTATGTCTGGTGCTTAGCACAGAACTTGCTTGGCACATAGTGGGTGTTAATAATTGCTTGTTTGTTGATTACTTGCTTGATTGGACTAAGTGCCTATCACGATCAGAGTAATCATATTTTTTTTCAGGGGGGAGGGCATGGAAATTGGGGTTAAATGACTTGCCCAAGGTCCCACGGCTAGTAAGTGTCAAGTATCTGAGGCCAGATTTGAACTCAGGTCCTTCTGACTCCAGGCCCCAGGCTCTATTCACTGTGCCACCTAGATGCCCTAGTAATCATATTTCTTACTAGTCTCCTTGGTACATAGCTGGATGAAAGGAGCAGGGGATTGGTGCTGAGGATGAGAGGAATCAACCCTTACTCTGTGCTCTAGTTTAGGTGTCAATGGTGGAAAGATGATGCTATTGTCTGTCAGTAATGAGAAGCAGTGAGTCAGTCAGTGAGGCTTTATTAAGCGCTTACTGTGTACCAGGCACTCTGCTTAGGACTGGGAATACAAAGAAGAAAATTATGCTTCTCTGCCTTCACAGTCCCTAATGAACCATTCAGAGTGGTTAGGCTAGGGGTGGGGAACCCGTGGCCTCAAGGCTACACATGGCCTTCTAGGGTTTCAAGTGCATCCCTTTGACTGAACCCAGGCTTCACAGAACAAATCCCCTGATTCAAAGGATTTGTTCTATAAAACTTGAAGCCACAGGTGGCTTCAAGGCCACAGGTTCCCCACCCCTGGCTTAGGGGAATAGCATTAGAGAACCCTGGCCTTGAATCATGATCAAGACAGATCACCTTGAAATCTCAGACTGAGGTGCCTTTTTTTTTGACCAGCTGTCTATACTGAGAAATAGATCTTTGACATTGCTGGAAGAAATCTGAGAATCATTGAAGGCATCTTGACATAATGTAAAGCATTCTTGATTAGGATCAATCAATCAGTCAAATATCTATTATATGTCTGGTGTACAGCTAGGTGGCAAAGTGGATAGAGTGCTGGTCCTAGAGTAAGGAAGACTCATTTCCTGAGTTCAAGTCTGGCTTTAGATACTAACTATATAACCTTGGGCAAGTCACTTAACCCAGTTTGCCTGTTTCTTCATCTGTAAAATGAGCTGGTGAAGAAAATGGCAAAACCACCCCAGTCTTTGCCAAGAAAATTCCAAATGGAGTCATGAAGGGTTGGACAGGACTGAAACAGCTGAACAACAGCAAATATGCCAGATACTATGCTAGATATCGAGGACATAGAGACAAAGAAGGAGCCAGCAACCAATTAGCTTACATTTTAATGGGAAAGATAAGTACATGAAAACATATTCAGCATAAAAATAAAGTGAGGGGCAGCTAGGTGGCCCCGTGAATAGAGCACTGGCCCTGGAGTCAGGGGGATCTGAGTTCAAATCCAACCTCAGACACTTGACACTGTGTGACCTTGGACAAGTCATTTAACCCTAATTGCCCTTCCTTCTCCCCTCCACAAAGAAAAAAAATCAAACAAACCCCCCAAACCCCAAAACAATAAAAATAAATTGAATTAATACAAGTATATACAAAGCAGTTAGATGCAGGAGACTTTAGGAGCAAGGGCGCTAGCAATTTGTGGAATATGGAAGGCTTCATGAAGAAGACCTTTCTTGTGATGCATTTTAATGGAGGAGGACTATGAGGCAAATGCAAGAAGGGAATACATTCCAGACATGGAGGATGGCCAATTTAAAAATGCTGCATGTGCGGAGTGTGAGAGGCTAGTTTGTATTGCAGAGTGCAGGAAAGGATATAATGCCTAGCAAGGCTGGAAAGATAGGTCAAGATCAGGTTGGATAGGGCCTTAAAAGCTACACAGATTCAGAGTCAAAGGATCTTTATTAGCTTCCTGTCTCTTACACTTAGTTTGCTTAGTGGATAATCTGCTCAGGACTAAAGGCAGAAAAACCTGAGTTCAAAACCAGCTTCAGACACTTACTAGCTGTGTGACAGTGGGCAAGTCACTTAACCCTGCTTGCCTCAGTTTTCTCATCTGTCAAATAGCTGGAGAAGGAAATGGCAAAGCACTACAATATCTTTGCCAAGAAAATCCACATGTTGTCACGAAGTGTTGGGCATGACTGAAATTACTGAACAGCAACAAATCTGACACACACTTACAGGTACCTATCTGGACAAATCATTTATCTTTCATGGGCCTCAGTTTTCTTGTCTATAAAGCAGGAGGTTGTACTAGATAGATTCTGTAGCATGTTCCACCTCTAATTTTCTGATCCTATGATTAGTCCAACCATCTTATTTAACAAAAGTTTCTTGGTGATCTGTCAGAGATTAAGTGGTTATTCAACGTCATAAAGCTAGAAACTGCAATTCTGACCTATATGCTCTGATTCTAAATGCTGGACTTTTCCTGCCTTCTAATAGTCCCAGGATCTATGTTATAGAAAACTGCCAAAGCATTGAAATTCTCTTCTGTGATCTATATTATCATCTAGTCAAAGTGCAGAACCAGTAATTCACAGAACATGCTAACCATTCTACCTCTTTTTTTTTTACAGCTCCGTGTAGGTCACTTTCAAACCCAAGAGACAGATTCTCAGAATATAACGTCATCAGAGTTCTTTCTTCTGATATCTCTATGATAGTCCAAGAAACGTAGATTTTCCTGACTACCATAGGGCCAATACCTGATTGATTACCCTTTAGGATTGACCAAGCCTTTGATCTAGTCTATAACTCCTGAGGTCAGCTATAAGGAAGAGGAGGAGTAATATTGCTGCTACTACTACTACTTCTAAGATACTATAAAGCCAAGCACGATCAGCTCTCCAGAGGACTGCTGCTGTGAACAGCTTCAAGGTTCTGAATACATAGTATAGTGAACTCTCTATTCAGCAATAAATTAAAACAAAACATTGACATAAATCAAAGTACAGCATTCACAATATTATGGCACAACAAGTTATCACTAAAGTGGCCACATAGTTTTAAGCAAAAGATATCATTCAGTAAGAACTTAACTCAATTATCCTTAAGGAGGCAAGCCTCCTTAATGGACACAAAGTAGAAGGTCAAAGTTCTCCATCCCTAGGTCACATTACCTTAATCTCTCAGTCAAAAAGTCTTTCTTCTTAATTGGAGATTAATTTCCAATCATCCTTAATTCAATCACCTGAAGAGATACAGGATATAGAGTACAAAGTCCTCCCACCCCTAAGCCACAGTAAATCATGATCTTCTTAGTTTGCATTAGATTGCCAAGGAGAGGACTTTTCATCTTGACTCGAGGCTGGCTGTCAGATTCCATGATTCCTCTTCCATGGTCCCAGCTCCTGCCTGAATCTATCCAACTGTCACCTGGATTAAAGGGCAGGTAGCTCTCAATTCCTTGTCCAGTTCCTTGTCCAACTCCTGTTACATATTGAAGGTTACAGTGTCCAGTCCACTTCAAGTCCTTCACAGTTTCTGTTCCTGGGAAGACAAAGCTTAACAAAGCCACAATAACATTTATACAGATTGCCGGCACCATCACCAATTTACTTTCTACCTGTGAAATCAACATAAACCCCAAAACAAGGTCTGAGAAATCAACACAAATCATCAGTATAGTCCCAGAACCTCTGAAAACATCAGTAAGACCCTCCTCCAAGATTTCTGTAAACAGACAACAAGAAAATCCTCTTTCAGGGTTTCTGAACCAACAGCAAGGTTCCAGGGCTTCTATAACAACAGCAACATCCTCTATCAGCAGATGAATCTGACAAAGTAACATCAAAACAAAGTACCAGCACCACAGCCATGCTTCCTTCCAGTTCTCTTCCCTTCTCCATTCTGCTCTCTCCAGCCTGGGCCTCTCTTTTTACATATACTCTCTTTTTATATATACACACATATACATATGTGTGTATATATATGTATGTATATGTGTGTATATATATGGTCATTAGCTCCTCCCCTTCTTGTTCCATCAGCAACAGGAGTTCACAAGTTCTAGGGTTCACAAGTTTTGATTCTCAACAAAGACTTGATACAATCATGGGCAAGTACCGAAACAAGGTGCTAAATAATTAAATAGCTCAAACAAGGTATTAACTACTTCTTTGCTTGCCATTACAGATATAAATGTTGTTCAGTTGTTTCAGTTGTGTCTGACCCTCTTTGACCCCAGTTGAAGTTTTCTTGGCTTAGATACTGGAGTGGTTTGACATTTCCTTTCCCAACTCATTTTAAGGCATACAGCATTAAATGAGTTGCCCAGGGTCACACACTTACTAATTGTCTAAGGCCACATTTAAACTCATGAAGATAAATCTTGATTCCAAGCTGGTGCCCTCTCCACTGTGCCACCTACTTGCCCAAGACCATAATAGCTAGCATTTATATGGTTCTTTAAAGTTTACAAAACATTTTACAAATATTATCTCATTTGATCCTTACAAGAACCTTGGGAAATAAGTGCTATTATTATCCCATTTTACAGATGAGGAGAGTAAGTCGCTCTTGTACTCTATCTTCAGTGCTTTGTGTGATACCTTGCACATAGTACATTCTTACCGAATGCCAGCTGACTGACTGATGGAAAGACAGTAATCTTGACTTCTGTTGCTGGCTCAAAATGTCATAATGTCGTAAGATTTTGACACTAAAACAAGGATAGTAGTAACAACAGTCATGTATATAGTATTTGGACAACTGCACGGTATTTTACACATATTATTTCATTCAAGCTTCCCGATAACTTTGTGAGGTGGTTGCTAATGGTATGTAATATTCACTCTATAGATGAGGAAACTGACTCTCCAGTGATCACAGTGCTGGTGGCAGTGGTATTATTAGGAGCCAAGTCTTAGAATTATAATCTTGGATCTAGAACTCTATGAGAACTAGAAGCCATCTAGCACAACTATCCTCTTTATATTAAAAATGAGGAAACTGAGGCTCAAAGTGGTCAAGGAACCTTCTCAAGGTCACACAATTGTATATGTCAGATGAGGGATTTGAACCCAGGACCTCTCAATCCAAAGACAGTTCTCTTTCTCCACTCTCTCTAAATCCCCTATTCACTCTACTACAACATGGTGCCTCTCAGAAAAACTTGAGTAAGAGACCCTTGGGCATCTCTCAATGGCATACATGTAGTATTGTGCTCCTAAGACAAAAGACAAATATTTTCTTTCTTCCATATTATATCTTCTAGTAGTGAGGATGAGTGGAGGAGATGGGTGTTAAGAGATGCCCTCTTCGGAGGGTTGAGTTGAAGTCATCTTGTACAACAGAGTTCTCTGTGGCAACATCATAACTAGCAGACAAATGCCCCTATCCCACTCTATTACCCCGCCGCCCCCCCACACACACACATTGGGCATTTCCAAATCCCCTTCTGTATCTCCTGAAAAGGAAAGCAGCCCTATCTGGGAATTTTCCCTCCCTCAGAGGGAGGCTTGCTCATTGTGCATTAATATTGAAGCAATTTTCAAAGTACCTCACTCTGTGAAGTAGGATATTGTCATGCATTTCTGTAACACATTTAAAGGCATACTCTTTAAAACTGTCACCTCTGGAGAGCCCTGCATAAGTCAGGCAAGGGCAGGGACATGCTCCCTTTCTCTTTCCACTGGTATTATAGGCAGTTATCAATTCTAACTCATTGAGGCTGCCTCCCAGACCAGCACCCAAAATGATTTTCATATTATTGTATAGGCTTGGGAATGACAGAGTCAGTGTATTATTTTTCAAAGGCTCCAATTTAGGCTGATAGCTTAGCATTAGGTTGCTATTGACATGTATCATTATCCAGCTGACACATCCTGCTTCATTTTGTCCTCCCATCTCCTGGCAGATGAGGACTCCTCTGCTAGGTCCCACCACTGGCAGGGCCACATTGCTATTTTTAACAAGAATTCGCTGAGGCCATTACAGCTATTTTTTTTTATCACAACCCCACGAAGCTATGGATGGTTAGAGCCAGAGAGAAAGGCTATATTCAAGGGGGTTGCAATAACTATTTAGCAATAGGCTCTCTGGGGAAAAATGTATGCAGGACCCACAAGTTTAAACTTTATTATTCACATTTTCTCCAACACTTTCTTAAGCATAGACAATTAACAAAACAATAAATTAAGCTCTGATTTCTAGCATTCCCTAATTACCAAGGTGTAGGTGGTATGGTGGATAGAGCCTAGAGTTAGGACAATTCTTAACTAGTCTTTAATTACTGAATTGGTGTTTCCTCAGAGACCAGGGAAAGACCTTAGCTTAAAAAGCCAAGGTCTTCCACTACATCCAGGGCCATCACCAATCTTTTGACCTATGTCTTGCCACTGGACTTTGATGACTGTGGAGAAGAGAGTGAGGCTGATGACTTTTCACAGCTGTGCCTCTCTTGAATTCAATTCACTCGCAAGTCCAGATATCACCCTATTGATGTCATTGGTGCACTTTGAAAATGAAGGGCAAATAACAGCAACGTTGTCATCTCCTGTGATTCTGTGTATGTAGGCACAATCTTGCCCTTAAGCCTAGATTTGTGGACTAATTATTTGGAAACAATAGAGTGGCTGAATAAGAATTCTAATTTGGTATGGTGCAGCTATAATGTATAGCCTAATTTGGAAATATATCATTGGATCCAAGATACAAATAATGAACTTTTAGAGGGAAGTTGCCAAGATTAGGAGAAAAAGAAACATAAAAGTGTCTCACTTTAAAATGATCACATAAATATAACATGAACTTACAAAATCAATT
This sequence comes from Petaurus breviceps papuanus, assembly GCF_028583685.1. Classification (NCBI taxonomy): domain Eukaryota; kingdom Metazoa; phylum Chordata; class Mammalia; order Diprotodontia; family Petauridae; genus Petaurus; species Petaurus breviceps. The sequence continues at coordinate 49,815,476 of NW_027185798.1, forward strand.
ACAAAATGGATGGGTTATTAGTTAAAATATCAAAGTTGTCTTTACATTATAAATGATAGTTACTTTAAATAGGGACTTTGCCCACTTCAGCTCCCCATTGTACCCATGATTAATAAAATTCAATGTGTGAAAAAATATCTGATACCCACAGAAACCACTCTTTGACCTAGCTGGCTAGATATGGTGTCTGCTCCTTCATAGGACCCTAGTGTAGCAGCTTTAGTCCCCAGGAGAAGTGAAAAATAGAGCCTAGGAACATGGCATGAAAATGTCCCTGACGTGTAAAGGACTCACAGTTTTTCATAAGCTGCTGAGATTTTCAGAAGTTGCCTTTTTCACTTCCCTTTCTGGACTCGATTCCCCACACCCTAGAGTGGTCCCCATTTGACTGCTCTCCAGTCCTAAGATCCTTTCTCCCTCAGCCAGATTGGTCTCTGATGTAATTTCCTGCCTGGTTTCTTCCCAAATTTGGTCTGTTCTCCCAACACCTGCCTTGTTCCTGCCCCCAGCATCTTGACCTCCACTGTCCTAATCTCTAGAATCTGTCTCACAATGGGAACTGGTGCAGATCAGAGGGGCAATGAATAGAAACCAGTTATGGCTTGGTCCTCCAAGAATTCTCTGCCTCTTTCTCTGTTCTCTGTACCTAAAATAAAGAGCAATGTATATATATACAAGTTATAACTTTTAATATACTGTTTATAGACAATCTCAAATTTGGAGATGATAACCTCACTGCACTATTGACAATAACTATTGTATTTCTGTCCCTGTCCTGCCTCTCCCAATTCAAAGGAGTTAGAAGTATACTTAGTGGGCAATGAGGAGGCACTAAAGATTTCTGAGCAGAGGAATGACATGATCATATCTAACCATCCGGAACATGTATCTTGCAGAGATATGAAGAATTGGGGGAGGGATTGAGTGGAGGCAGGAAAACCTATTGGGAGGCTGGTTCAACAGTCCAAAGGGTTATAATAAAGTACTTTACTATTGTGATGGTAACAATCCATGTTCCAGAACATTTTCTTAGGTTCAAAAAGGACTTACCTTATAGTCCAGTGAGATAAACAGTGAATATATCTTTGTAATCTCTTTTAAAAATGAGGAACTGAGATTTAGTGTGATTAAGTGGCTTGCTGAGATACTATAGAGCTCAAAAGCAGCTATTAAGTGTTTGAATCAGAACTAAGACCCAGGACTTTTGACCCCATTTCCAGTTTTCTATCTGCTAGATAATGCTTCAATGGAAAGAGAGAAAGGAAAGATGAAAGATATATTGTAGAGGTAGAATCAAAATTAAAAATAATTTTATAAAAAAGTTGAGAGACAATGTGGTACAATGGATGGAAAATGAGTCTTGGAGCCACAAAGATCTAGGTTCAAATTTTGCTTTAACATAAATAAGTTGTGTGACCCTAAGAGTATTATTTGCCTTTCAGTGCTCTAGGCAGCTCGGCGAGAATATAAATTTCAGAGAATGATCCAACCTACACTGGTAGAGGGAGCTATCAAGTCTCTGTCCTAAGACTTATCCTTGTACAAGAGGTAGGAAGAGACAAAGATTAAACCAGGGTTTTGAATATGGAAGAACGGGTGAAAGATAGTGCCTGAAAGAAATAGTGAAAACAGAAATATAAGCAGCATGTCTGGTAAAATTCACCTTTAATAGGAGGAAAGAAAGAATATAATTGATCAAGGGAATAGTAAAGATAAGAAAAAAAGTATTTATCTATTCAGCAATTATTTATTTCCCTATTTGTTAATTAATTTATTAATTTATCTATTTATGGAGTAGCTAGGTGACACAGTGAATAGAGCACCAGCCCTGGAGTCAGGAGGACCTGAGTTCAAATCCGGCCTCAGACACTTAACACTTAACTAGCCCTGTGACCTTGGGCAAGTCATTTAACCCCAATTGCCCTCCAAAAAGCAGAAAAAGAATCTATTTATTTGTAAGTTTCTTTGTCTATTTGTTTATTTTTAGGGTTGGGGGAGACCTGAACATATTTTTTTTGTCAAAGGGGAAAGCATCAGTAACAAAAAGATCATGCATGGGTAGATAGTGGGTGTTTTTTATATTGATTTATTTATTCATTTATCTCTCTCTCTCTCTCTCTCTCTCTCTCTCTCTCTCTCTCTCTGGAACAAGGTCACAAGTACAGGGCTTTATTAGCCTCTTTATTTGGTGAGATCAAAGCAACATATGAGAAGATGACAGAAGATGCAGATAGGCTGTGACTGGAGAAAGGTAGCTGAGAAAGTTGACTCAGTCTTCATCTTGGAGGAAAAGAAGAATCTTTATTGAGAAGAGAAAATAGGTATGGAGTTTACAAATTTGGAAGAGAGGAGGAGATTTTGAACTGTCTCTGGGGGTGATGTGATAGGAAATCATTAGCAAGGAGTGGTCAAGAATGTAACCCTGTAAGGAATTTGCTGCAGTTATTGAGAAAGGAGGCAGATTGGCCTAGAAAACATTCGACTAAGGACTATGAGTGATTGATACAATCAGATGAAATGAACTTCAAATTAAAAAAGGTTGTTGAGTCATGGTGCAGAACTAGGAACATCCCAACAAATCTTTTTTCTTGGTCTATAGTTTGTATGCTCCATTTTCTTCCCCTTTTTTGAAACTCAGAACATTTGCCTATTTTCAGTCTTGGAGACACTCAACTGTTCTTTCACCTAGCTAGTCATTGCCAACCTTTCTCACTAGCCTTAGCTCAACAGTCCCATTCAGGGACTTGAAACCAACCCAGCAATAGTTGTTATAATTATTTATATATGGAGAGACCCACTGCAGCCCATATTATTTGAATATTTGAAGGTTGTCATGTAAAAGAGGGATTGCATTAGTTCTGCATGACCTCAGCTATCAGAAGTAGTAGCAATGGATAAAAGCTACAAGGTACAACAGGGAGCTAGATTTTGGTTAAATAGAGGGAGTATCTTTCTAACAATTAGAGCTGCTGTTCATTGTGGAATAGCGTGCCTCAAGAGGTAATAACTTCCCAGTCACTGGAGGGCTTCAAGCACCACCCACCATTCTACTAGTCACCTAGCTTCACAGCCTTGGAGTCATCTACAATGCCTCACTTTCCTTTGCCCCAAATATCCAATCAGTTACTGAGTCTTGTTGATTCTATCTCAACAACATTTCTCCCATTGGTTGTCTTCTTCCCAGTCACATGGACAATACCTTTGGTCAAGCGCTTGTCGCCTTTTCCATGGCCAATTGCAGCAGCTTCATGATTAGTCTCTGAATTGTTGCTTCCCTCTCTGAACCAATTCCTAAAGCACAGGTCTGATAATACCACTCCTTTGCTCAATGATCTCCTTGTGGCCCCGTTTTTCTTCTAAGGGCAAATACAAACTCCTCCATTCAGCATTTAAAGCCTATCACAACTGGCTCCAACCTACCTTTCCAGACTTATTATGCATCACTTAAAAGTACAATCAAATTATTCTTCTTACTATTCCCCATATTCCATGTCTTATCTCCCATTCTCTTCAATTTATCCTCTGTGTTAAAAAGGCACTATCTCCTTATCTCTACTTCTTAGAATCTCAAGTTTCCTGCCAAGTGAAGCTCAAGAGTGATCTCCAGCATGAAGCCTTTCCTGAAGGCCTGAGCTGCTGGTATTCTGTCCATTACCTTGTATTTATTTTAAACATATATGTGTGTGTGTATACACACATACATATACATACACACCTTGTCTCTATCTTTGTCTTTGTATCCATAGTTCCTAGAACAATGTCTGGTACTTAATAAATGCCTCTTGATTGGTTGATTGATTGAAGTGTTAGATGACCATTTACTTGATAAGGATTTCATTGGGGGAGCAGAATTCACGTTTTGAGTAGCAGTTAGATTATAGTTCCTCTGGGGTGCACTTAAGGTCTATGATTCTAAGATAATATTATGTTCTTACATCACAAATGTATAGACTGAACACATGTTACGAAAATGAAACTGGAAACCATGCACTTTTTCAAATTGGGTTCTCCACAATGTTTCTCTCGTCAGAACCAAGCTATCATTGTAAGTACCCAACAGTACTCCATTGGTTCTTTCTTTTTCCTTGAAGAAACATGACAGTTGCTGGCATGTTTTGACTCAAATGATAACTTCAATCTGGGAGATATTCTATTTTATTTCATTCCTATCTTCTAGAGTAGACATGGAAATAGGAAACGTGCACACACAGTGACGGAGGCAATGTATTACAGTAGAAAGAGTCCTAGATTTGGATGCCTATAACATAGATTCAAACACTAGCTTTCACTTATTACCAGAGGGAGTTTGTGCAAATCACTTACTCTCTCTGGGTCTTAGTTTCCACATCTGTAAGCATTTAGATGATGGTTAAGGGCTCTTCCATCTCTAAATCTGATACCATATTACTTTGTACATAGATTTGATGAATAGATACTGTAGGGAAGAAAATCTGACCTGAACAAAGAATTGTTCATCAGGGAATGCAGGCCCCCAAATACATGTAAATTTCTCTCTCTCTCTCTGTCTCTCTCTTCCTCTCTCTCTCTTTCTCTCTCTCTTTCTCCCTCTCTCTCTCTCCCTCCACATATATACATATGTGTGTGTAATATGTACAAATATAATTATAATCATAATCTACTTTCTTTTATTTTGTGTCTGTCAAATGACATTTTTCAGTTGGGTAAAGTATTTTGATGGAGTGGATGAAAGAGAGGTGAGAGTTCCAGTTGTGTCTTTGCCTTGAATTGTCTGTAGTTACTTGTGTGAGTCCCTTTACCTCTCAAGACCTCAGGTAAGTGGCTAGCACTAGAGAAACTCCAAGATTACTTCTAGCTCTGATATTCTATAGTCTTCAGGTATCCTAGAATTTATTCAGTAAATTCTGACTTGTCAATTTTAAAAAATGATTGACCACCTACTATGTACAAGACACTGTTTATCCATGTTTAATCAGCTTTAATCAAATCTCCAATTACATATATAATGACACATCCTATAAATGACAAGTTAAATTTCAAAGGTGGCAGCTAGACATCTAAGAGGCTCAGTGAATAGAGTCTAGGACATGGAGTTAAGAAGTCTTGAGTTTAAATCTTTCTTTGTTAATTGCTGGCTGTGTGACCCTGCAGAAGTCACTTAATCTTTCTCACTCTCAATTTCCTCATCTGTAAAATGGGGATAACGCTAACATTCACCTTATAGTGTTGTGAGGAACAAATGAGTTAAGATTTGTAAAACACTTTGCAACTCTTAAAGTGCTATATAAAAAAGTTCTCAATATGGTAAAAGTTGCCATATCTGTCTATTAATTCAATAAACAGAATATTTACCTGATGTCTTCTTTATATTTAGACCTTATCTAAAAGATGCTTGCAAATGCTTTTATACAATGTTTGGCACTCTATTTTCAAGGCAAAGTAAAAGAGACAGAGAATGATGCCACTAATCTCTCTGCCTTGAGGTGTGCATCAGAGCATGAAAGTGAAAGACAATTATTCATGTCTTCTTGGGGGGAGGGGAAAGACTTGTAAACAAGACTATTTCCTTGGAAACTGTTTCTTGCAGTGTCAGGCCAAAGGAAAACCATTTCCATTGACTTTAAAGCCCAAATATAAACTATCAAAAATGACATTATGTTCTGACCTGCCTGGGGCAAGAAGGATCACCTATTCTTAATAGGACTTCAATCGGATGATTCCCTTCCATTTTCCCTCCATTATTGGGTTAGAACAATGACACCTTACAAGAGGAAAGTTTTGATGTTAGCTGATCAGACAGTGCCAATGATACATACCATAGTATGTACAGTATATCTTTAATTTAATGATACATTCTTACCATCCAGGAATTTTAAGGAATTTTCAGATAGATATAGGAGGGGGAATAATTATTTTCTCCATTTGCCAGGCAGTATCTTTTTTCCTAGATTTCACTGTTCACTAATATTAAATAATACTGACATCTCAGTTAAAAAAATGATATTAGGGTAACACAATGGATATTATTTTTATTTCTAGCTCTCACCAATTTTCTTTAGCCCTTCTTGTTAAATCTTTAGTGTTCACATAATTAGAGTTAATGGAATAATGACCTAGTTCTCTAGTTGTTATTAATAGGTTGTAAAAAATATCACATCATCTCAAATGTTACACCAAAGCTTTAATTCATCTGTCAATTGACAATATCTTTCAGGTTATGGGAGAAAGCAAAGAGGAGATATTGTCACCAATTAAATATTTCACCATTCAGGCCAAAACAATGACTGTAGACATGGGGTAAATCTTGGTTGCTTTGTTTGAGCAAAATGTATTCTGGAATAATTGTTCTATCACACTGAGACATTAAATTATGTAAAAGAAAAACACTAATGAAATAACTGTGCTTACATTTGATATTAATGTAAACTTTTTACAGGAATCATACTTAACTATGATGTGGATTTCAGGTTTGCCACTAATATATGGGGGACCCATCAGTTCATTTTATTTTATTTCCAATGGAAGATGGAGACAGGGGCAGTTGTGAAAGGGAAAGGGTTGGCTTACTATTCTCCAAATCACTGGTAAAAATTTTTGCAAAAAAAATACTGGAAGTTGGAAGGTTGTAGTATTTAATGACTTCAAATTATGTGTCAGCACGATTTTTGTTTTCAGTGTGATAAGGGATTTTGTGGGTGTGTGTTTTAAGGCTCTCAAAGAAGAAAATTTTTAAAAAGCCCATGGGAGGAGTAAAAGGGGGGAGCACACAACAATAGTTCTTGTAATGATAGACAATTTGTCAGAGGAAAAAATGTCTTTCGAAGATAGAAAAATATATTTTATATAAATATATATGCATACACATATGTGTGTGATGCATATATGTATGTATTATATGTAATACATATATTAATGTATGTGTGTATATATATACAAATATGGAATCTTCCTTAATCTGTATTCTTCCACAGGTTTCCATACTCTTTCTTACACATTTCCTAGACTTTCCCACTTAGGTTTTCCTAGAAATGTCTTATCCTTTTTTTTAATTCATTGCAAAGTACACTTTCTTTTCAAGGAATGAAGTTCAATTTGGGATCAGTGATGGATCATTCCCATTGCTGTTGTCATCATTTAAAAAGGCTGAATAAGAAAGTGGTGGCTGAGGAAATATAACTGAAACTTCTGTGGATGAAATTTTCAAATGTCAATAGCAGAGAAATATATAGAACATCTCAGAATGACATCTTATAGAAGGGATAACTAAAGCTTCTGCATTAAATTACTGAAATAACGAGGAGGAGAAAGGTTCGAACAACTCATTAATTTTGTTATAATGGCAATTCACTGATTCCTACAGGGAATATTGGGAAATTGATTTTTTTTAACCTGATAGCCCTTCAAATACTTGGAGAACTATTATATCTCCTTAAGTTTTCTCTTCTGGTAAAATATCTCCAGTTCCTTTAATTGGCCTTCACATAGCATATCATCACCCTGATTGCTCACTTCAGGACATCTCTAGTTTATCAATATTCCTTTAAAATATACTCTTGGGGTAGCCAGGTGGTGCAGTGAGTAAGAGCTCCGGCCCTGGCGTTGGGAGACCCAGGATCAGTTCCAGCCTCAGATACTTGGCACCCACACTTGGCCGTTTAACCTTGAGTAAGTTACTTAACCCCAATTGCTTTAAAAAAAAATAAAATATACTCTCTAGAACTAAACATGGTACTCTATGGAAAACCCAGGCCCCGTGGATTATATCATTGGTAAAGATGAAATCATCTTGATTTAAAAAATGTAAAATTACAGAATTCTCACCTCTACTCAACCTTCCCCACTCCTACTCTCCAAAATGGAACAAAGGACAGAGAGGGCAGTGTGTTTACCAATCTATCACTGCCAACTTTCTCTTTTTTCTGAACAGTTGCATTAAGAAAAGCATAATTTTCATGGATGTGGAAAGCTTAGGCCTGGTGATAGGTGACCTTGTCTGGAGTTTTGTATTTAGTTCTAGGCATCACAGATCAGGAAGGGCATTGAAAAAGAGAACATCTCTCTGAGAAGGGCAACCAGGATGATGAAAGGCCTTGTGCCTAGGGAACATGAGGATCAATGGAAACTGAAAGAATCAAAGGAAATGTGTATGTTTCACTTGGATAAGGGAAGACTTAGTGGGAACATAATAGCCATCTTATAGCATCTCAAAGCTGACTACATGACCATAAGAGATTAAGCATGTCATTGTCTCCATGGAACAGAACTCAGAGCAATGAATGGTTTGTTACAATGAAGTAAGTTTAAGCTAAATGGCAGGACAAATTTCCTCAGTTATTCAAATTTGGAATGAGTTATTCAAATTTAGAATGATCTACCTTGGAAAAAAATAGTTTCCCTTTCACTGGAGGTCTCCAAGCCAAGGCTAGATGACCACTTTTCATGTGTTATGTGGTAGAGATTCTTTGGTGGGAGTTATGTGTTGGACTTAATAGCCACTGATGTTCCTTCCAACCCTAAAATCCTGTGATTCTAACTGATATCAGTTTGGGGACTTCTTTCAGTAACAGTTCATGGATTGGAGTGCTTAGAATGCTTGTAAGGACCAACTACAAGTCTGATGGAATATGGGGACATATCTGCAGATCTAAAGCTAGAAGAGACCTGCAAGACTATTTAGTTCAATTCCCTTATTTTCCAGATGAGGTAAATAAGACCTGAATAGGTGATTTGCCCAAACTCACCCAGGTAGGAAGGGTGAGAGGCAGGATTTGAACCCAGGTCCAATCTTTCTAGTATAGTAGATTGAGGGTCCCTTACCTACCACTCTAGAATAGAAGTTTCATTCCATTTCTGAAAGAAGTATGATTCTTCCATATATAGATCATTGGTTCCATTTATTAGCTGTTTTCTGTTCATCAATATATGCAAGTAGAAGTGATGTGATAAGGTCAATAGTATCTTTTTACTAGATAAGTTATGTTTCCAAATAGGAAATATGAGGTGTAATAAATCGTTGTGGGACTTGTCCCCATTTCTAACTTAATTAATGAAAAAAGAGGGATTAAAAGTGACAGCCTTCAAAGGGTTGCTGAGAACAGATATCCATAGCCAACATTCATTATGGGTTCACTATGGGCAAATTGCTGTCCTAGGTTCTGAAAAAAAAAAACAATATGGTCAGAAAATTATAGTCAGTCATAGATTCAGAGCTAGAAGGTACCTTAGATATTCAATATTTTAATTTTACAAATAAAAAAAACCTGAAATCCCAAGTGGAAAAGTGTCTTACTTAATTTCTACAAGTTTTTAGTAGTAAGTCAGGACTTTAAAGTACAACACAGGATATATACTTGGGTGTTTGGCATTGTTTCTGTTAAGGGGAGTATAATATTCTCAAAATAGCATATTTCAAAGGCTAGAGGGATTTGTTAGTCTTTTCATCTTTGTAGTGTTTAACATAATTGCTCAGGGGCTATGAATTAGATTCTGACCATCCCCAAAGAGAGAGCTCACTCTTAACTGGAGTGAGCAGGGAAGATTTCAAAGAGGAGATGTCACCTGAACTGGGTCTTGAAGGAAAAGAAATATTTCAACAGACTGATACTAGATGGCAGTAGCCCTAGGTGTGGTTTGTGACCTCTGCAAATGAATGGAGGTGACAGAGTTCATGATATGATTGGCATTGATTTGGTTAGAACATAGAACACATAATTGGAAATAATGTGAAACAAGGCTAGAAACAAGGATTAATATCAGACTGTGGGGGGACATAAATGACAAATTAAGATATTTCTATTTCACAGGACAGAAACCATGTAAACTCTAACATTTCATTCATATTGAAATCTATGAATCAATGTTCTTGTTTTTTATCCTAAAGACAACAGGGAGCCAATGTAGATTTTTGAGCAAAAGAGCGTCATTTCTGGTCCCACTGATTCTCTCATGATTTTGTTAAAATGATTCAACACCATAGCTTGGTAATTACTCTAAATGCTTCAATATGCAAAGTCAAACAAATGATCTAAGTCTGATTTAGTTTTGAAGTTACGTGCTTTTTAAAAAAAGTGATGGATCTAGGAGCAAAAGAAGATTCCATTTCCATTAATTATATACCTAAAGTATTTTTATTAAATGCAGGCTGCATTATTTCAGGAAATGCAGTGAACTACATCTAAGTTTGCTGAAAACAATGCATTCCGTGTTCATTTAGATGATGGTACCTGCATTGAAACAAAACTCAGATGAATGATTTGCGATATGACATTCATTCAACTTTAGAATTAACTTCCAGAATCTCTGTTTGAAATAAGCATCGGACAGCTCCTCAGCATTTCAACAAAGCCGTGAATGGATAAGGATTATTAAAGTGCATCTTCACCAATAATTACACAGCCTGCCTTTGGTTTGTGCTAATAAACTTTAAGACAACTGAAATTCCAATTTTAATATTAGAAATCCACTTAATTATAAGTAATCTCCAGTTCCATATGTCACTTGTCTTTGCATTTATTTTCCCGGGTGAGCTTGTAATATAATTTTCTGTTTATTTTCATGAGTGTGCATCTAATGCAAGTCTCCAATTTGGGACTGGTCGTGTTGGCTCTGATCCAAAGCCCTAATTTCTTTCATCCTATCTTATTTCATACATTGACAGAGACTGCTGGTTTGAATAACAAATATCCAATGGACTTGGAAGTGGGGTTGCTGGCAGCACAGACATTACCTGTTTACCTCTTATTGCCTCTTTAGAATTGGTTTTTCTGGGAACAAAACCAATAAAACAGCCTGTTCCCTGCCATAGTGTTTACCCAGAGCATTTACCAGAAGACATCTCTAAGACATCTAATTCATTTTCTCTCTCTCTCTCTCTCTCTCTCTCTCTCTCTCTCTCTCTCTCTCTCTCTCTCTCTCTCTCTCTCTCTCTCTCTCTTCAGCAGCAAGGAATAGAATGAATAGGCTGAAACTAAGTCCTCTTTAATTTTCAAATATTACAGCCTATAGTTCCACAAGTCATGTAGGACTCCTCCACAAACTCCAGGCTAGATTGGTGAATCATTTTTTAATCCCCATGATCATATTGATAATCTATTAGTTACCTGCCTGAGATGGAATCTACATTGTTTTAGCCTCCTTTGATTTTTCATATCTTTTAAACTTTGCATGATTCTGTCATACACCCTCCTCTTTCCCTTGATGTCATACAGTATAACTGGCCTAATAAAAGACAGAAGCAAGAATTTATTACACCTTGGGCAGTACTCAAAGCAAACTTTATTTGCCAGAGTAGTATTTTGTGACTACTTGCTGCAGGGTATGTTGACACTTGATCTAAATGCTAAATCTGAATTTATCTCAGTTAAATAACTAATTTCTCATTTTCCTGAAACTTTCCTGGATCTCCGTGTTGCCTCTCATGGGCACTCAATGTAAACATTGCATTTTAAGAGTCTCATAGTTCACCAACCCATATAATCATGTGTCATTGTCAATCTGGGGAAGTCACGTGGCTTTAACAAAAGTCCCTCTAAGGTGCTGCCAAAAAGCTTTTATATAATCTTGGCAGAACCTTAGAATTTTTTTTTCATTAGTTTTTACAATTTTCACAAGTGGAAATGGTCCCATATTTTGTTGATGCTGTCCAAGATAAAAAACGATGATCCTTCTTGCTGAGTCCTAAATTCAGCTGCTGAATATATGTTCACTCCACATCACAAATAGCAAAAATGATTGTGGATCTGCCGACTGGAGACTTCTTTTTGTCTTAAGAAATGGCAATACCAATTCCTGATATCATTTATGCAGGAATTTTTATTCTTTAAATCTTCCAGATTAAAGCAACAAGAAAACATTTAGAATGTCCTTTGGTGGAATCTTATTACACTTTTTTTATATATGTAAACTGATATTCTTTGATGCCAGCACGTTGCTCATACAGAGGGATCTCTGCACAATTAAACAAAACAAAACAAAACCAAAAGAAAAAAAAAGGACAAAGAAAATGTAACTGTCTTCTTATCTGATTAGAATCAAATACATTAACAGATTGTCATGTAACACAAATTGGCAATAATACAAAAAATCTACATTTTACATTATTTCGAGAAAAATAACTTCATTTGAATACAAAAGGATAGATACACTTCTTTTTTTTCTTTTTTCTTTTCCCTTATAGCCACTCTTGTATGGTAGGTGTACACCAGCACTGGAGTGATGTAGTGCTGCTAAGATACACAAGGATATGACTGTCTTGAGATATTTTTGGAAGGGGCTGTGTAACACATGTGCATCACTAACATCAGACAAAGAAATCTTTCAACCAACAAGGGTTACTTACAGAGCAACGGTCACTATAGCACAGGTTGGAAGGGATTCAGGGACTGAAGCAGGCCAATATGGCAGCTTTGACCAGATTTCCTTATACCCACAATGCACTGACAGCAAAGAATGCTTCTATTTGGTTGGTCCACACACTGGGCAGAGAGGTACAAGAGAGCGCACCAGATTAGAGGCATAAATGTTTGTGTGTGTATTTCTAGGTTGTTGTTTTTTTAAATATTTCCCTGTTTTGGGGTGAGAATGGGGAGGGCTTTTACAGCCCCTTCAATCCACAGTAAGTCTTGCAGCTGGCGTTGTGATTTGTAGTAATAATATCAGCAGCTGCCAACTTGTCAGGAGTCAGAAATTAACAGTCTCGACTCGGAATTGCTGTCCACAATTGATTAATATGGCTTAGTTCAGTTAGGCCTTCTTAGTTGTTTTTGTTTTTCAACATGTGTGTGTGTGTGTGTTTTTCTATGTTAGTAGCAAAAGCTTGGATTAGTTTAGCTTTCCCATGGTATAGTCCCATCAGTTGGCTGAACTTGAGGCCATACAGTATATGGAGCCTAAAAGAGGCGTGGGCCAGTTATTCCTAGCAGAGCCACAAGCAGAGTGAGAGATCCCTGTGCCCTTGTCCCATGGCCAGAGTCTGAGCTGCAACTTCCGGCCTCCTCGCACCGCAGCTTCTCGCAGAGGATGCCAGTGTAACCAGCTGGACACTGGCACTTCACGTTGTTGTGACACGTCCCTCCATTCTGGCAGTGCAGGAATTCATTGTCACACACATTAGCTGCAAAATGGGAAAAATAAAACAAAATCAACTTAAGCTCTTCTGCATGGCAAGCCCCCAGTCTATTGATTTCTTTCTCTATCCCCTTTCCCTCACACCCAACATACAAAGAACGTGATTAGAGTTTCCAAACAATTTGGATTTGCTTCTTTTGATCAAATTAGCTATTTTTAATATAGATTTTTTTTTGAGGGGAGGAATATAATCTTGGAAAATATCCTTGTCCATTTCAGGCTGCACAATACGAAATCATTTAGTACCCATTGTTTGGCAGTGTCTTCTTTTCATGAGGCTAGAGATTTTTATGAATGCCTGATTTTTCCAAGGAGAAGCTTCTGCTCTAAGACAGCAGAGTGCTTGAGTGAAATGAATGGGGGAAAATGCAAAGTGGCATTGTTAGAACAATTAAGCATCTATAGGCAATGACTCCCACTCCCTTCATCTGGTTTTACTGACTGGCATGCATGTGTATATGTATGTGTCAGAAGAGAAACAAAAAGTATGGAGGGGAAATGGTATGGGAGAGCTAGCATGCAACCAAAGTGGGTGTTAACATTGCCTTTTAAGCCAGATCGAAAGACATAAAGTATATTTAATTGAAGGAGCCTCAGAAAGAACATTCACATTTGTTCCCTGACAGTCTATTAGGACTTTTATTGCCTTGTAAATATAAGAAGTGGAATTCAAGGTTACCTTGATTCTACATTCCTGTAATATTCTCACAGCAAAAATCCTGATTATCCAGATTTTGCTATTTCAATCAATTAATAGAATCACTTTTAATAAATAAGCAAAACAATTCAGGGGATCTGAATTTTGGTCATGCCCTTCATCAAGCATCTTTTTCCATCTCAAGACTCCTCCTCGTTCTGATATTCTGGTTATCCTCATTAATTCTAAGTCTCCAATTCTTTTAGATAATCAAGGTTCCACTGATTAAGCAGAATATTAAATAGGACCCAGGGAAATTAAAACAATAAGAAATAGGAAAAGTCAGGAATACTTCCAAACAACATATGCTGCTTAAGCATTTAACATGTAGGAGGTGGACTATGTGGAAGGGGGAGTAGAAAGTGGGAGGCAGATCAGAGCAAGTAACTTTTTAGAAACCACAATATTTTTTTCATTATTTCTCAAATCTCTTGGATCAATTCCCTTAGAGGACAGATCTATCTATCTATCTATCTATCTATCTATCTATCTATCTATCTATC
>NW_027185798.1:49829789-49860331 GCF_028583685.1 Petaurus breviceps papuanus
ATCTATCTATCTATCTATCTATCTATCTATCTATCTATCTATCTATCTATCTATCTATCTTTTTCATCTATCTCTTCAATTTTGTTGAGAGAGAGACAGAGAGAGAGATAGAGAAAGGCAGAGAGAGGGAGAGAAAGGGGGGGGAGGAGATGTGAAGAGAGGCAAGGAGATGAGATAAGAGGAGATAAGTGAGAGACAGATACTAAAAGAGATAGAGAATGATGCAGAGAAAGATATAGAGAAAAAAAGACAAATACAAAGGAGTGAGAAAGGGAGAGAGGGAAAGAGGGCACTGCAGAGAATATGAAAGATCCTCTGAGACTAGTGTACTTTAAAGACACAAGCCAAAACAGAAGTTGAAAAAAAAGAAAACTCCCCCCACACATCATTGCTTCCCAAGATATGATGGCATATGACCTTGCAGTGTTCATAAATCATATTCCTTTCAACAATATGTCACCTTAAAAAAACAGCTTCTTCCCACACTAACTCCTGCTTACTCTGTGTGGGCAAATGAGCTTGAGAAATGATGCCTCTTTATAGCCACATAGTTAATAAAAAGTGACCAATAAGCATCTTCCCATTTTATTGCCTCTCTCAACAATTCCTTTCTAGTTTCAAATGTAGTTTTATAACTCATTGGCATAATTCTGAAATGCACCCACACTCAGTAATCTATAAATGTCAACATAGACTATTAATTGGTCCTGAAGAAGGAACTTTTGAAATTCTGATATAACACACGCTCTTTCCAATTCTAATATGCACTCCTGTGGCCATGTTGCAATGGCAGTCCTTATTTTTAACTTAAATTCCCCTCCTTTGCTGCTTTGATATTACGAATAGAGAACTTTGAGATTATGAATATAGAATACAGATTATTTTAGCTCATGAGTTACATTTATGCATTTTGGAATTTATGGCTGGCCTGGAGAAACAATAAATGTGGGTTCCTTTGCCAACTGGTTATAGGGGTTAAAGTGATGATGTAGTTTTTAAAAATGAAATCCAGCTCAGCATTCAGTAGTTTGCTTTTGTGATATGTCAGAATATATTTATCTGCATGGTGCAACCCAGGATAATCAAATCAGACATTAGTTGCCAGAATTTAAAGATAAAATGTTCAATGTTTATTCTTTAACAGAACAGACTCCTGAGCAAGACATTCCCTTTCATTTGGGCAACAGTGGTGGTGAAATATTTGTTCCATCAATATTGATAATTGCTGGCCTTGAGTAATTGAGTACAAATCAATAGTTAATTAAATGTCTCCTTTTAAAAATCAGTCCCTTTCTTCTGATTTTGGTCCTGAATATTAATTAGCTATTTACCAGAATTTTTCCCTGTCTTTCAATACTGATGATAAAAGTTAAAATTCAATGACTTTTTATATTAAAAAAGTATACTGATTAATTAACCTGATGATTATATTGAATTGAGAAAAAATAATGTTCCTAAAAAGATGTCTCAAGCTGCATTATCTTAAGAGGTTAGGAGGGAGAGGGATAGTTTTTGCCCTGTACAAAATGCATATGAGAGAGCTTTTCCCTTCTTGAAAGAGATACGCTAGACTAGAAGTGAAGAAAGAAACATAGATTTTCAGATAGAGTCAATGTTTAGATTCATTTTGCTTCATCATACATATTTCTTATGGGAGAGGGCTTCTTTGGGGGCAGAATGATTGGCGAGAAGTGACAGAGATAAAAAAAAGAATATCAATAGAATATTTAAAAATATATTCAGAAGAGAAAAGAAAAAAAACCCCAAACGTTCAGACAAGGACACTGACATTCAATAAAGTTTTGTTACTACTGTTTTAAATTTAATACCTTCTTTTTAAAAAAAATCTAAACATATACAATCTTCTTTTCTGTTGTTTCTATAGTGAAATGTTGATGATGTGATATTTATTGAGTTCTGAGTTCAAACCCCATTTTCAGGAATTCTTCCCTGATTTCCCCAGGTACTACTTTACTCCTTCCCAAAACTACCTCATATTCATTTTGTAATAAATTATCCATATACTTACTTAGACATATATACATGGTGCCTGCCACATTAGAAGGAAAGCTCCTGGAGGCCAAGATTTTTTTTATATATCCTCAGTATCTGACATATAATAGGCACTTAATAAATGGCAACTGACTGATTAATTAAAAAAGAAAAAAAAGCAATGATAATAATAATAATTTTTTTTTTTGAGATTGGGTCTATTGTCTCGCCCAGTCCAGAAGCATAGCTGCTGCTCAGGGGCCTGATCCTACTTCTGATCAACATGGGAGCTTTGACCTTCTCCTTTTTCCCACTCCTCCTTAGGGAGCTCATTGGCTCCTTGCTTCCTGGGTCTTAACCAAATTGGGCCCCAGACCTAGTGCAGATACCTGGTTGGGTCTCACCCATTAAGTTCAGAACTCATGAGTCTGTTATCTACCAGCTTCAGTCTCCTCCAGGAGCAAAGATTCCACTCATGCACCACCAAAGACATCTTGGAATATACTTTATTTCTATTGAACTCACTCTAGCATTTTCTATAGCAGTGATGTCAAATTCAAGAAATATCCCTGTAGGCCACAGGTTGACTTGGAAAATCACAAATTAGCATTATCTATGTTGTATTTTAATTAATTAATTAATTTGTTTTTTAAAAGTAATCGGGGTTAAGTAACTTGCTCAAGGTTACATGGCCAGTTATTATTTCTGGGTGTGGTGCTGAGTATCTGAGCCCGGATATGATCCAGGTCATCCCGACACTGGAGCCGGTGCTCTTACTCGCTGAGCCACCTGGCTGCCCCTAAGCAATTGGGGTTAAGTAACTTGCTCAAGGTTACATGGCCAGGTGTTTCTGGGTGGGTGCTATGAGTCTGAGCCCGGGGTTCGATCTCCAGGTCTTCTCAACACTGGAGCTGGTGCTCTTACTCGCTGTGCTACCTGTATTTTAATTTATTTTGTTGAACATTTCCCAATTATATTTCAATCTAGTCTGGGTGGTACTCAGGAGTTTTGCAGCTACAAGGGACCAGGGGGCCTTGAGTAGGACACCTTTGCTCTACAGAACACGACATTTTGTCCCCAATAGGTTACATTCCTTCTAATCTAGATGAAATCTAATCATAGGTAATCTGCCCTCTTGTAATTAGAGAACTTTAATGCTGCTGAAGGAAACTTATTTAATCCTAGCACAATGTCTTATTCATTCTTTCAGTTTTTATGCCTCTCTCCAAAATCCAAAATCAGAGGTAGGTAAAAGAGAAAGAATAATGTTTCAATAATAAGGATGTAAGCTGATAAAGACCTAGATGAAGTTAGTACATAAAAGAGTGTGATTGTAGGCTAGGGTGAATCTGAGAAATACTGTAGTAAGAATCAAGATTTGGCAACTGATTGAGAGATGAAGCAATGAAAGAAATCAGGTTTATGAGTTCAGAAGACTGAAAAGATGATGGTGTCATTGATGGTCAGTCTAATTAATGAACTGCAACAATTGAAAAATGTTGATATTTATTTAGAGACAAATCTTACTTTTTCTCAGTCTATGGAACTTCCAAGTCATTAATGAAAAATTTGCCTAGAACTCAGTTTCTTTATCTATAATAGAGTTTAGACTAAATGGATGGCTTTTAAGCCCAGGCCCATCTTCAACATTCTATGATTTGTGGATGCATTTTTCATTCGTGAGGTTTATGAATTTACAAGGCACAAAAAAATTAGGGAGCCTACTGACTTTCAAATACATGATGACCTTGCCTTCTTCTTGTGCTGATGAATTTTACATTTACTTGCTTAATCTCAGTTGGTCAAGTAGGTCTTAAAGGATGTCTCACATGCCTGTCTGAAGATCCAGTCCTGGCTTTGCTGCTCACTAGCGGTGTGCGATTAGTTGTCATTAAACATCACTTGTGCCTCGAAAGTTTTCATCTATCCATAAAATGAGGATAATAAAATACGCCCTTGAGATTTCCTCAGGGCATTCATTATGAAGATGAGATAAAGGAAGCTGTATCAAAGTTCTTTTGAAAAGCACAAGATAACCGCAAACTATTATCCCCAAACTCTCCTGAAATTCTTTCTTTTAAAGGAAGTTCATAGTAGGTACTTTAGGTGGGTTGACTTATTTCCTTCAAACTACTGAGTTAAATACTGCCTTTCCCTATGTGTCCAATTTGAGATGCCTAATTAGAAAGCGGAAAATAAGCAGCACCTCATATCGAGTAGAGAATAAAAACCAAAACCCAGTAGCAAACCTGATATGTATATGTGATCTATGTGTTTGGGATCTGTACCTAGTGGATGGTATATGGAGTCTCTGAATGTTTGATGAATTCAAACTGAGTATAACATCATAATGCCATAGGACATATACTTTCTCAGGGAAATGGCATTCATACCCACTTTCTTTTTTTATACCCACTTTCAATGGACATTCTTTAGTTATAGTATGAAATATTCTATAAACAGTAATACTAAAGTGGCACATATAAAGTGGGCTAGAATACAGGAAACTACTTATACTTCTATATACATATGGAAAGAAAGATGAATTTGAAGTCAGGAAGACTGGAATTAAAAATCCCACATTGGTCATGGACTTGCTGTATTGTCAATCAATGAATTGACTGAGTAAAAACACTTATTAATTCAGTGCCTACTTTGTGCTCGCTACTATTATATTATATACACATATATAATATATGCATTATAAATAAAAAAATAAGACAGATCCTATCCTCAAGCAGCTTATATTCAGGTCAAATTATTCGATTTATCTGAGCTTTAGTTCATAATCTATAAAATGGGAATAACAATAAAGTAGATGCTCACAGGGTAGTTGTAAAGATCAACTAAGATAGAATGTACATAAGGCACCTTGTAAACCCCAAAGACTTTTATAAATGTCAGCTTTTATTAACATCATTATTGTTTTAGCATCAAGGGGAATTGTGGCTTAGTCTGTCTCTAACACATCCAATCTATGTAACACAGGACAAGTCACTTAAATGCTCAGCTTCTTAGACAACTCTCTAAAATGATAAATTACGGAAGAGTTGAAAATCTAAATTAATAGAATAAGCTTCCACACCCAGAGAGTTCCCATTACTAATGAAATCTTAAGTCAGGGCCAAAATATGTATATTAATATATTTGTGCATTTGTGTATATGTTTATACATATGCATATATTATATATTATTATATATGCATGTATTATACATAGGCATATATTATATATACATATATAAACATATATACAAGAAGACAATGGGATATAATGGCTAGGGCATGGGTCTTGGAGTAAGTAAGAACTATGTTCAAAGCTATCAATCAGTCAATCAATAAAATTGTCTATTACATGACTGGCACCATGCCAAGTGTTGGGGATACAAAAAGTGACAAAACACAGTCCCTATCCTTAAGGAACTGACAGTCTAATGGAGAAGACAACAACAAACGAATATGTAAGTTATATACAGGATAAATCATCTACACACAGTACAAATAGGAAAATGACTAATGGAGGGTAAGCAACTAGGATTAAGAGAGGTTGGGGGCAAGGCTTCTTGTAGAAGATGGGATTTTACTTAAGATTGAAAGAAGCCAGGGCATCTAGGAGGCAGAGATGGAGAGGGAGAGGAGTCTAGACATGGGAGACAGGCAGAGAAAATACAAAGACCTGAGAGATGCCAGTGTCACTGGATCAAAGAACACATAGTAGGGAATAAGGTGTAAGAAAACTAGAAGGTTAAGCGGGGAGGGGGGAGGGATAGATTGTGAAGGGCTTTAAAGGCCTAATAGAAGATTTCATATTTGATCCTGGAGATGATATGGAGCCACTGGAGTTTATTGATTTCAGGGGCAGGTGTGAGGAGAAATGGTCAGATCTGTGCTTTAGAAAAATCACTTTGGTGGCTGAATGGAAGATGGATTGGAGTGGGGAGAGACTTGAGGCAGGCAGACCCACTTGTAGGCTATTTTAATAATCCAGGTATGAGATGATGAGGGCCTAAGCCAGGGTGGTGGCAGTACCAGAGGAAAGAAGGGGGGTATTAGAGAGATGTTGCAAAGCTGAAAGCAACAGGCTTTGATGAGAGATAGTGAGGAGTTGAGAATGACACCTAGGTTGGCAACCTGAGTGATTGGGAGGCTGATGTGTCCTTTGATAGTAATAGGGAAGTTAAGAGGGGAGAAAGATTTAAGGAGAAAGATAATGAGTTCACTTTTGGATGTGTTTAGTTTAAAATGTCTGCAAGACATCCAGTTTGAGATATCTGAAAGAGTTGTAAATCCTAGATTGGAAGTCAGCAGAAAAGTTAGGACAGTATAATTAGATTAAATCTATGGGAGTTGATTAGATGCCAAGTAAAGTCTTACAGAAAGAGGAAAAGAGGGTCCAGGACAGAACCTTGTGGAACACCTTCAGTTAGAGGGTGTGACCTCACTGAAGATCCAGTTTAAGAAACTAAGTAAGAGTCATCTGTTAGCTATGAGGAGAGAGTGGTGTCCCAAAAACCTAGAGAGGGGAGAGTATCAAGGAGCTCAGAGTGTTCAACAATGCCAAAAGCTTCAGAGAGGTCATGGAGAATGAGGACTGAGAAAAGATCATTGGATTTGGCAACTAAGAAATCATTAGTAACTTTGGGGATATCAGATTTGGTGGGATGATGATGTCAAAAGCCAGGTTAAAGATTAAAAGGAGAGAAGTGGAGATGCCTATTGTAGATAACTTTTCAAGGAGTTCAGCCACAAAGGGCATAAAGGATACAAAATGACAGCATGGATAAAAGGATTAAGAGGATTTTTGGGGGGGTGGGCTGGGGAGACCTGGTATGTATGTACATGGTAGGGAAGGAGTTAGTAAACAGGGCAAGATTAAAAATAAGTTATCAAGTAGGGATGACAAAGTTGGAAAATCTGCTAGAAGAGACAGGATAAAATGGGATCGCTTGTGCAGGTGGAGGGGTGGCCCTTAGTAAGGAGTAAAGCTTTCAGGGAAAGGCAACTCCATGTCATGGGATGAAGCCTTTTTTATTTCTACATAATGAACATACGTCATACAGCATAAGGAACTGAGCTATTGAGAAAGATGGAAGCTTCCAACTGAGCTGTCAGATACAATAAGAAATGCAATGTGATAGGGCTTAATACCAGAGAACACCTATCATATTCTAATTTCTCTATTATCAATGACTTTCCAATGGTGCAATTCCCATAAGGAATGATACTTCCTCTTAACCACTCAGTGGAAGCATCATTCAAAATATCCAAGCATCCTTCAGTAAAGCTCATGTATTCCAACCAAAGGGAAGGTGTAGTCAGATGACTTCAATGTTCGGATAAGCCTCACTGACTGACAGGTGCAGAAAGTCCTCAGTTTTCACAGACTTAAAAAAAAAGCAAACCTCTGCAATTGTGGAAGGAGAATTAATGCTCTTTGAAATACCACCAGATAAAAATGGGTGAGATTTTTTCTTAAAAGCGATCATTCATATTATATTAAAATCACATTTAGGGGAAGAGTTTCCCAGATGAGATGGTCACAAACCCTTTCTGAGAAATCACTAATTTCTTATCTGATGCTATGGAGAAAAGCATTCTTTGAAGTTAAATCTTAGAAAATATTGCTTTCTTGCTTCTTTTGTCTAATGTTTACTGTTAAAATGGGAAGCGAGGTGGCATAGTGGATGGAGCACTGGGTTTGGAACTAAGAAGATTTATCGTCAAGAGTTAAAATCTGGCCTCAGACACATTTGTTGTATGACCCTGGGCAAATCACTTAACCCTGTTTGCCTCAGTTCCTCATCTAAAAAATGAGCTGGAGAAGGAAATATTGAACCACTGCAGTATCTTTGCCAAGAAAATTCCAAATGTGGTCATGAACAGTTGGACATGACTGAAAAATGACTGAATGTCATAACAGCTGTTAAAATGGTGAAATTTAAAGTTTAAAGGAAGCTATATATTCAAGTACAACATCATGTGTGGGATATGTTAAAACCAATAAAGTTATCATCTACTGAAATAATAACAGTCCTGTTATTTTAAATAATAATATGGCCATATTTTACTGTTGTATTAAAGAACTATGTGTTATCAATATACTTGTTTCTGTTTTAATAACCAATTACATTATCCATTTTGATGTGACACAAACCACAATGCTTCAGAAAAATCACAAATGATCAAATTGTTCTCATGTCTAACTCTACTGAGACTTGACTAACTAATGTCACTTTTCTATCATCCATACCTTACTTTCAGTGGGAAGTCATGAGTAGAACCTTCTAAAATTCAGTTAAAATATTTATATTAATTTCAGGCTTTGGTTGCCATAGGTTGTATACTAGATATATGCAAACACTTATGTTCTTATGGTGATGAAATAATATGTCCAGATTAAAAAAAATGGGTACACAGATGTAGTTTTATTTTGGGGAGGGAGACAGAACCAGAAGAGAGGTAGGAGAGGAAGGAGAGGGAGCCAACTTCAGAATCAGGATGACCTACTTTCAAGTCCTATGTCTAACACATATTGGCTGGTTAACTGACTGGCCTAGGGTCACACAGCTAGTGTCTGAGGCTGGACTTGAACTCATATCAGGAGGCCACAGATCAAAGAGATTAGAAGTCCCAAAGAAAACTTGATCCACGTTGCATTTTTTTCTCCTTTAAAATCTTTTCCTCTTGCTGACCCGTCTTGAGCTAGATGTACATTCTGATCTGTAGATCACTTACTCTCATCCCTCTACCAAGAAATTCTTCATGACAGGTAAGGGGCATAATGGCTTGAGTGTCAGATTCAGGAAACCTGCTTCAGATATCCACTGTTAGAGTGACCTTGGGCAAGTCCATAACTTCTCGGCCTAATTTTTCTCATCTGTACAATAAGGATAATAATAGCCCCTACCTCAAAAGGTTGTCGTGAGGATCAAATGAATAAATATTTGTAAAGCACTTAGCGCAGTTTCTGGCATACAGCAGGCATATACAAATGTTCATTCTCTTTCCCCACTCTGTTCCCTTGAACAATATAGCTTTCCTTTGCACAATATCCTATAGCTCTCATGTTGTTAATGATATTTAGACCATAAACATATGTACATGCACATATTTCTGTGCTGTAATGGGACATCCAAATGGAAATGTCTTTTGACAATTTGACACGTGGGCCTTAAATGTTGATAAAGGTACAAATAAGGAGATTTTTAGTTTCATATTACTTTGTCCCTCTTCCAATTTCCCAAGAGTACTTTCCATCCTTGATAGAACGTAAACTCCTCAAGAGTAAGTACTTTACCATCTTTCTTCTTCTAGTCCCATTACCTAGTACAAACTATGCATTTATACAGGCTTTTCAAACTGAGTTGAAAGGACCCTCCATATCAGCATATGCTAGTGACAAAGACAAATCTCTCAAAAATCCCATTAATACTGGGTAGTAGTATGCCAAGCATCCAGTCTCTGATTTCTAGCACTGAAAAATGGAGAGGGGTGTGTATGCTTGAAATGGGATACCTATATTATTACTGCATATGTGGTTATTGTTTGTTCTCCATGAAAAAATCTCATATTCCCATGTTTAAGAGTATGTTGTTGAGTGAAAATTTAATTTCCCTATTCCTCCTTGTCAAGCTATAGCCAAATATTTCCTTAGAGACTTAATTTTTTCTTAAATATACTTGGCAGGAATAGCTCTAAATATGGTCTAAGCCCTCTTAGGATTTTTAAAATTTAAGTATGAAAAATAGATATAGAACTCAGCAGTTCTTTCTTTTTTTTTAACCCGAGTCTATTCTAATTCATTCTTGTTTATTTCAGTGGGCCTCAGCATCCTTCTAACTATCTCCTAACAATGTCAGACCAAGTCTTGGGAGGTGCTTTTATAATGTCAGGATGAAACAAAATTGTTTCCCTGGTAATTCCAGGGTCAAGGCAAAATATATTGATGTCAATACCTTCAAGGTAAGAGAAAAAATAAAAAAAATAAAATAAAATCAAGACAATGAAAAAATTGCTGATAATGTCAGTCGGTTAGGAGATGCCTGAAGCCAAATTAAATGTGTTGTTTATTTGTCTTTCTCCCACCATTAGGAAATAGAAATGGGAATGAGAATATTCACAGTGCTTCTTAAACCATGGGTTGTGACCCCATGTGGGACAGTGAAAAATTTGGCAATAGTAAGAGGTTTCTGAATATGCAATGACCAAAAATTAATTAAAAATCAAACATGTAACGAATCCATGGTGTTTCTGGCAGCATTTGCATCACGAAACTTCACTGAAGCCTTGCTTCTGAACACAAAACATGTGCACTTTGCCCTACACATCCCCTCAGGCCACACCATGCTGACTAAAGCTGCCAAAACAGAAAAGGAGTCTTGAAAGGAAAAACAAAGTTTAAAAAGACCTGTGAATTAAAAGCATGCTAGGTCTGGTTAACACAGGAACATGGGAGGGAGGGTGGATACCCAGGAAAAACCTCTCCCTAGAATCCCAAACCACTTTTATCACATCCCTCAGGCCTCAATGATAGCCTCGGTTATAGAGACCATGCTTGCTTCTCCCCCACACAAAATACTGATGATGCAGATTATAGGATATTTCTTAGAGTTGGAAGGGATTCCTTCAATGCCTCTTGATCTAGCCAGTAAAGAAACAAGAATCCCCTCTGTGACATGACTGACAATTGGTCATCCAGCCTTTACTTGAAGACATTAGAAGGAGAACCCACTTTCTCCAGGGAGAACTCATTTTGATAGATTTTGGATGGCCCCATATGATTTTGGTGTTTCTTGACCTCGAACCTCAGTTTGCCCATCGGCAACATCCACCCATGACTCTTAGTTCTGCTCTTTGGGGCAAAGCAGAATAACTCAGACCCTCCTTCATTTTAAAGTCCTTGCAGAGAAGTACATTCTTAAGTCTCCCCTCCCCTTTTTTCTTTCAAATGAACTTTACATGTCATACAGCCTTCCTCCGTCTACTCTTCAGGCTGTTAATATCCATTCTAAGATGTGGCGCTCAGGATGTAACACAATTCACATTTCCTGGATGGTATCTCAGAGCTAAGTGCAAAGCCAGTCTAGATTGGTGCCAATTTCCATTATCAGTGTCACCCGCTTCTCAATAGAAATGACTGAGGTTGGTTCCCCATTTCACCCCGGTTAGTCACAAGAAAGAAACAAACAGAGCCTAGGACCAAGATCCTTCTTTCCTGTAAAACT
Organism: Petaurus breviceps papuanus; assembly: GCF_028583685.1. Classification (NCBI taxonomy): domain Eukaryota; kingdom Metazoa; phylum Chordata; class Mammalia; order Diprotodontia; family Petauridae; genus Petaurus; species Petaurus breviceps. The sequence continues at coordinate 49,841,005 of NW_027185798.1, forward strand.
CAGAGGTGACTTTTTGTTCTTTGGACCTAGACCCAAATGGGGTGGCTCTGGAGGAGAGATACTCACTCACAGAAACAGACTAGGAGACGAATTAGTTCCGACCCTTTGGATTCCTCATTTTTGAGTCTGAAAATAATAACGTACATCATTCCTTCTCAACAGTCCCTTCTTCTAACTTCCCTATTATTGTCAAGAGTAGCATCATTTTCCTAGTTCCTCAGACTCACAAATTCAGCATTATCCGTGATTCCTCTCTTGAAGTTGCCTCACATATCCAATATGTTGCTAAGTCTCATCATTTTACCTTATCAGACAACTAGCATTCAGGGATAGGCCCTGGCCACCTTAGGCCTGGACTATTACAATTGCCTTCAGGGGAGGCTAGGTGGCCCAGTCAATAGAGCACTGGCTCTGGAATCAGGAGGACCTGAGTTCAAATTTGACCTCAGATACTTAACACTTACTAGCCATATGACCTTGCGCAAGTCACTTAACCCCAATTTCCCTGCCTTCCCACTCCAAAAAAGCAAAAAAAAAAAAAAAACACAAAAAAACAAGCAAACAGAAAAATCCAAATTGCCTTTGAATTGTTCTTTTCACCTAAAGGCTCTCTCTACTCAAGATTATTCTCTACTAACCTGCCAAAATGACCTTCTTAAAATACAGGGACTCATCATTATTTCTGTAATCAAATATGAAATCCTCTCTTTAGCTTTCAAAGATGCCCCCTTCCTAACTTTCCAGTCTTATACTTTACTTCTTTCCAGGTACTCTTGATGGAATCCTAATAAAGCTGCTTCCAGCCCCAATATTCTAACTTCCTTATGGGCCCCACTGAACATGTTCTGATTTAACCACATAATCGAGCTTTAACCACACCACAGGCCTCCAGATTCAATCATAGGCCCCAGTAAACAGCAGCCCACTGCCCCTACCCCCACCCAGTATCTTAACTTCCTCATATATGCCTCACTGCCTCATCAGAACAACAGGTGTGTCATATTTCTCAAAGAAATAGCAGGTGTCTCTATGTGATGAGATCCCAGATACTGCCTCTAGCTAGCCACTGCCCCCAGACTCATTCTTCACATTTCCTAAAGAAACAGCAGGTGTGTCCATGCACTAAAACACAACCATAGCCATCTAATCTCATACAGGACCACAACAGTCAGCCAATCAGAAAGCAGCACTACCAGGATGCCCAAGCAGGCTGTGGACCCCAAAACAATAGAAGGGACTTTCCCTAAGTAGGCACCTGAAAAGTAATAGTAAAGAACTGACCTAGAGTAAATTTATAAAGAGAGGTTTATTATAATATCATTATCATACCTAGATGGCCCTCCCCCCAAAAAAGGGTTTTTCTGTGTATGCATTGTAGATAAATTGCATGCTTAATTCCACCAAAGCTGGGACCCCCTCCCCCATTACCTAATTCCTTGACAAACTCCTCCTACCTTTTTATTCATAATTTCTGTTGTGTAATCAGCATCATTACACTATAAATTTGTCTGTGTTATCTTACTAAGTTGCTGGTTCCTTTTGGAACTCGTCTATTGAAGGCGTCATTCCCAATAAATGCTTATACTTGGATCAGAGGTGATCTGATTAAATTATTTTTTTTTGTTTTGTTTTTTGCTTTTTGGAGGAGAGAGGGCAGGGCAATTGGGGTTAAGTGACTTGCCCAAGGTCTGGATTTGAACAAGGTCCTCCTGACTCCGAGGCTGGTGCTTTTCACTGTGCCACCTAGCCTCCCCAGATCTGATTGAATACTTTGAGATGATGAACCCCACAACAAACTATGAAACCATAACACTCTAATCCAGCAACAATGAATCTCTTACAATTCCTTATATACAACATGGCATCTTTGGACTTCATGACTTTTTGGTGGAAGTCCCCCATGCCTGGGACTCTCGCTTCTTGTGTCCATCTCCTGGCTTCCCTGGCTTCCTTCAAAACTCAGCTCAAATTCACTCATATGCAAGAGACCTTTTCTGGTTCTCTCTACCCTCTTCCTCCCCAACCCAACTTTCCCTCTGAGATTACCTTTCATTTACATTAGAATATATCTTGTATGTGCATAGTGGTTTGAATGTAGTCTTTCTTTAGGTTGTGAGCTCCTAGAGGGCAGAAACCCTGTTTTGTCTTTCTTTGTACCTTGCACAGTGGCATATAGTAAGTGCTTAATAAATCCTTATTGATTGCTTCACTAACAAATAGCTAGGTCAGAATGCTGTCCTTGAACTTAAGTCACTACCACTCTTTATAGGTTGCTGGTCAAAAAAGAGAGAGGGACATCCTCACATACTGAAGACACTTGTGTAGTTCTGGAAGATTATCTTCCCCCAGTATAAGCATTTGTGTTTCTCTGGGATGACTTGTTTTGACAATTTCCTCTCTGGTGTGTGTGTGTGTGTGTGTGTGTGTGTGTGTGTGTGTGTGTGTGTTACTGGGGTAGGGATGGAGGTAGAGGAGTAATTTCCATCAGGTACATCCTACAGGATAGCATTCTAGCTGTCACTCATCCTGGCATCTATATGAAGGCTATGTCAGAAACACATCTCTCATATTCATGTGATTCTCTCCCCAATTAAATTACAAATTCTTGTAGGTCAAGGGCCATCTCATTCTCATTGCTTTGGATACGCAGTATATGACTAATAAATGCTTATTAATACTTGGTTTACTCATCCTTCTCCCTATCCTCTACTGAGGAAGCTACCTGGTTGAAAATATGTTGTTTTGTTCATATGTGCTTTAAAATGTTGAGAAAAAATAAAAAGCAAAACCCCTTAGGCTTAGAAGAAGCTGAGTTGTGAGGCTAATATTAAATAATTTTATGCAAAGTAACTTTTACAAAAGATCAGCTAAGAGGAGCGCGTTCATGGAGTCGTAGCTTGGTTGTCAAGGCAACTCTCTAATCAACGGAAAAGAGATAGTCACAGGGGTTTTGTACAGACTGAGAGCAAAACTGTGTAGTACATACTTTGCTCCGTCTTTTCTGTTTCTGATCTTGAAGAAGAAAGTAAAGGAAGCTATAGAAACAAAAAAGAATGTTTTAGATTTTCCTAAGAATAGCAAGGCAATTTTTTTTTTCCTCAGGAGGAAGAGAAAATCTTGGCTGGTTGGAAAGAGTCAAACATTGGCTAGCAATATGAGGCATTCATGACACCCAGTTGAAGTGGAAAGTAGGAAAATAATTATATGTTATTTGCTGGGAATCTATGAATAGGCTAAGGATATCTGGGCTTTTTGATACTTAAAGAACTGAAAGATAAAGTTAGAGGTTCTGCAAGAAGTAGATAGGAAACTAAGGTAAGATTAAAGAATATGGCTAATATTTTAAAATAGCTTTAAATTTTTAAATAGATTTTAAAAAGCAATATATTGTTGCAAGATATTTCTTTAAACCTTGCTCTAAGTTTTTCATCATTTTATACATTTATCATAGTAAGTAGTAAAAGACATTAATAATGGTATCTTAAACAGACAATGCATAATGGAGTAGAATTTGTATTTGTATTTGTATGTGCTTTTAGTTATTCCTGGGATAAGCACAGCTATTTAATATACATAGTCCTAACCAGAAACCACTATTGCTTTGTGAATTGTAGTCATGTTTCCTAGCAGGAATTAAACAACATCTATACATTTGGCCTCAGAAACTCAAAACTTATTATTTGGTAGTAAATGTCATCTCCTATCCCCAATTAAATTAGTCCATGAATTTACTCTTTTTTCATTTTGTTTTTAATTATTTATTATATAAATTTTATAATTATATAATTTAATTTATATTATTTTTAAATTGAATTTTTATTAAAATTCAAAAAATAATTTTTAAATTAAATTATATAATTTAGTTATTGTCATGAACTTAAGTTCTTATAACTTCATTCCTGGAAATCAATCAACAACATTTATTAAGCACATATAATATGCTAAACATTGTGGTTAGAAAGACAAAAGTGAGGCAGACTCTGCCCTAAAGGAAATTATATATTCTACTTACTGGGTGAAGGTAGCATGTTTACAGAAAATGCAGCATACATAAAAACACACACTGTGATTTGGAAGGAATCAGGAAGAGATTCTTGAGGGAAGTGGAATTTGAGCTGAAATTTAAAAATGAATTAAGGGTTCAAAGAGGCAGAGGTAAGAAAGACCATTCTAAGCATAGGTGATAGTTTATGCAAAAGAACTGAATGGAATGCTAAGTTTGGAGAACTTTAGGACAGTTTTAAGTTCAAGAGGTATAAGTATTGTGTAATCAGCCCTGGAAGATAAATTGGAGGAAAATTGCGAAGGACTTTGAAGACCAGAAGAGTCTGAATTTTATCTCAAAGGCAATAAAGAGCTATTAAGGTACTTGAGGACAGGATTGAAATGCTCAATCCTATATTTTATGGATATTAATTTGGTAACTTTTGAGGAAGGCCAGATTCAAGAAAATTAATATAGGAGGCTATTGAAATAATAGAGGTAAGAGATGATGAGGGCCTGGACTTAGAATGGTTGTGGTATGAGAATATAGAAGATGTCAGGTTTTAGAGGTAGATGAATAAAGGATCTCTGAGGTTGCTAGCTTTGGTGACTAGAAGAATGTTGACAAAAATAAGAAAGTTAGGAAGAAAAACGTATTTTGAGGAAAAATTGAGATACTTGTGGAACATCTAGATGGAGATAATCTAGGAGGCAGTTGTAGATGAAAGATAGAATGGTTGAATATGCAGATTTGGGAGTCATCTGCATAGAAATGATGATTAAATCCATGGGAGTTGCTTAGAACATCAAGAGAGAGAAGAGAAAAGGGTTCAGAATAGAACCTTGGGCATGAACCCACCCACTTTGAGTGAGATATGGGTAACAATCCTGCAAGGAAATTAGGAAAGATTCCTACAATAAGCAAAAGAAACACAAGTAAGCAATGTCACAAAACCCCAGGAAGTTGAGATTATACAGAAGAAAGAGTTGTCAAGAGTGTGTAATGCTGCTAAGTGCTTAAGTAGGATCAGGACCTAGAGAATCACTGGAGGTAGCAATGAAGAGATCATTCAGGATTTTGGTGAACGCCTCAGGAATTGTACACCCCAGTCAAAGGGGCCTACATGCTATTTCCTCTATACAATGTCCTATCTCCCACCTTAGTGACTTTGCATAGAGTGTTCCTCATGTCCGGAATACTCTCCCTCCTTTATCTCTGCCTCTTGGGACACTTAGCATCCTTTAAGACTCACCACAAATGTTACCTTCCTCAAAAGGTCTTTCTAGTACTCCCCAGTGGTTAGTGCCTCCCTCCTTCCCAAATCACTACATATCTGTTCTGTACACACCCTGCATTTACTTATCAATTAACATTTTGAATCGTCCTAGTGAAATGTAAGTTCAGTGAAGACAAAGACTATTTCACTTCTGTGTTTGTATACCTTGAACTTAACTCAGTGCACGGGAACATAACACATAATGGGAAATTTGCTGTTTATTGGGGTGAAAGAGCAATTTCATTTGGGAGGGGGTTAGAATTCAGATTGGAAGCAGATGAAAAGTGAATAGGACTGTACCTATGATTTTACTGGCACAGGGAATTCCCTGGATGAGGAAACTCCTCCTGTCAATATAGGTTGACACATTCTCTACAACCTACAGTCTTAGAAATTTGTCCAAAATACAGGGAGGTTAGATGATTTGCTCTCTGTATGGGTCTGAGGCAGGACTGTAACAAGCCTTCCCAGCTCCCAGGACAGCTACTGCCTGAGAATATGTATATGTGTGTATGTATATGAAAATACAGATGTATATGTGTGTGTGCACATATGTATATGTTTATATATGTATATATATATACACACATATATATGGTGTATATATAATATATATATATTTCTACTGTGAGGAGAGGCATTGGATGATAGCTTAAGCCTTAAATGGATAGTAGGATCAAATGAAAGTTTTGTTTTGTTTTGATTTTTAAGATAGAAAGAGTCTTGATTATATATGAAGTCAGAAGAGAAGGCAGTGGATAACAAGAGGTTGAAAATTAGGGAGAAGGGAATCAATTTAAGGGGCAAGAAGAGATGAGAGATGGGAAGGGATAACATGAAGAAAATCATTCCACTAGCTTCATAACTAATTTATTGCACTCCACTCTCTCCCACATCCAATTCATCTTGGATATCACTGCCAGGCTTATCTTTCTAAAACTCTGCTTCCACCATACAAAATAACACCCCAGTTACCTACAGTTTAATGTCAAAATTCCTTTGCCTTAAATTCAAGGCTTCTTTCTTTCCCCTAACCTTTCCAGTCTTATTTCTAGCTATTCCAAACATGGTCTCTATCCAATCCAGTCATACTCCATTGATCATATGAACACTCACTGTACCTTTCCTCAGACCATTCCCTTCTTATGGGATGTCCATCTCTGTTTTCCCTGCCCATCCAAATCCCATATCTTCTTCATGAGCTCAGTCGAACTCTATCCTCTTTCAAGGCACTTTCCCTGACCAGGTCAGTATACATGGAATTTTCTCTCTGAATTTCCGTGGCACTGATTATCTGAAAGTCTCATTTGGTTCTCAGAAAAGCAACTAGATTTGTTATATTTGGCCTCTGAGGGCAGAACTAGATATGAGTTATCTTTGGTAGTAGTGAGTTCTCTCCTTACTGGAGGAGAGCTTTAAACAATTACTGAATGAACACTTGTCAGATATCATGTTATATTGGTGGTTCCTTTCAACTATTAATTGGACAAGATGGCTATTCAGGTCCCTTTGACCTCTGAAATTCTGTAATTTCATAAGTTGTTATTGTTATTTTTACTATAATCATTACTACTACTACTACTGTTTCCAGACCATTGTAGGATTGATTCCTATTATGGGAAGAAGGGAATAAAAATGACCTGAACTATGATGGCTAAGATCTTGGATATCTTTTGCTATTTGATTCTGATTTATGTATCTGACTTTTTTTATTCTTATCTCGTTTCTCTTTGAGCTTGCTGACTTCTTTAGTTTTGGACAATCTACCTAGATATTGAATTGGTCGACCAAATAATGATAATTAACTTTTGTGTGATTGTCTTATTTTCCTAATTAGAATGTAATTTCCTTGACAGCAAGGACAGTACCATATTCCTGCTGTGTGCATTGTAGGATAACATGTATTTGCTGATTAACAACACTGTGTCATTGAAGGGGTTTATATCCCTAAGTGAGGAATTGAATGAATATGAGTTTTATTATTGACTTTGAGTAAGCCTAGGGACATCCCTTAAAATAGGTGTTTGTCAATTTCTCCACAAAATAAGAATCATAAAATTATCCAGAGAGATGTCTTGTAACAAAGTGATAGACGGGGAGCCAGAGAAAGTGGGGTAACAGGGTGCCAGATATAAAGATAGGAAGGATCTTGACATAATCCACCAAACTCTTCATTTTACAGTTGAAGAAACTGAGGACCTGAGTGGTAGTGACCAGCATGGGTCATATAGGTGGTGATAGAGGCCAGGATTCTACCCCAAGCTCTCTGACTTCAAATCAAAGTTCCTATGGTACTATGGGTTCTAAACCTAGCTATGCTATGACTTGGGGCAAGTGACTTTCCCTTTCTGGGTCTCAGTTTACTCATCTATAAAATGAATGATCTTCGTTTAGAATGATTTTGAACATCCCTAAGGAACTTTAAAATCCCATTACTGCTACTGTACTGATTTTGAGTGTCTATTATGATGATTAATGAAATGCCCATAAACATTTCAAACTTTCCAGGCAAATGCTTTTATTAAATACAGATATGTTAATTATTTATATCAATAATCTTGAGAAAACTAACTCATATGCCACCCTTTGGATATGCTTTATAAGTCTGGAAGACAATGTGGCATGGTCTATGTGAAGCTGGCCTTGAAGATATAAGGCCTGGTAGGGCCACTAGGTGATACAGCATATAGAGAACCAGTCCTAGAGTCAGGATGACTTGACTTCAAATTTGGCCTCAGATACTCACTAGTTGTGTGACCCTGGACAAGTCACTTTATCCTGATTGCCTCAGGAAAAAAAAAGATTCAAAGACTGGGTTCAAGTCCTGCCTCTGTTATACACTGTTACATACAGGCAGTTACACACTGCCTGTATGATTTTGTGAAAATCACTTATCTTTTCTGTTCTCTAGTCTGGGCAATTCTCTGATACTATAAGTTACAGAGAAGGTAATGAAAGGTACTGACTTGAATTGGTAGAGGAAGTTTCCTCTGAATCTTAACACTAGTTTTGTATTTTTTATCCCCAATTACATGCAAAAACAATTTTGAGAATTCATTTTAAAAATTTTGAGTTCCAAATTCTCTTCCTTCCTCTCTTCCCACCCCCCTCATTGAGAAGGCAAGCAATTGAATAGAGGTTATACATATGTCATCATGCAAAATATATGACCATATTGTTTTGTTGTGAAAGAAAACATAGACAAAAAAATCTCAAGAAAAATAAAGTAAAAAAAAGTATTCTTCAATCTGTATTCAGATATCTTCAGTTCTTTCTCTGGGGATGGATAGCATTTTTCATCATAAGTCCTTTAGAGTTTTCTTGGATCTTTGTATTGCTGAAAATAGCTAAGTCATTCACAGCTGATCATCTTATCATATTGCTGTTGCCTTGTACATAGGACATTTCACTTTGCATCAACTCATGTAAGTTTTACCAGGATTTTCTGAGAGTATCCTGCTCATCATTTCTTATAACACAATAATATTCCATCACAATCACATACCACAGTTCAGCCCTCCCCCTGTTGATGGGCACACCCTTAATTTCTAATTCTTTGCCCCAAGAAAAGAGCTGCTATAAGTATTTTTGCACATATATGTCCTTTTCCCTTTTATTTTTATCTCTTTTTGGTTACAGAACTAGTAGTGGTAGTGGTGGTCAAAGGGTATTCATGGTTTTATAGCCCTTTTGGGCATAGCTCCAAATTGCTCTACAGAATGGTTGAATTAGTTCACAACTTCACCAACAATGCATTAATGTCTCATTTCCCCCACATCCTCTCCACTATTTGTCATTTTTCTTTTCTGTCCTATTAGTCAATCTAATAGATATGAGGTAGTACCTCAGAATTGTTTTAATTGACATGTCTCCAATCTATAGTGATTTAGAGCATTCTTTTTTTCTCAAGGCTATAGATAGCTTGGATTACTTCATCTGAAAACTGTTCATATCTTTTGATCATTCATCATCTGGGGAATGGCTTTAATTTTTATAAATTTGACTCAGTTCTCTATATGTTTGAGGCCTGCTTCAAATTTTTTTTTCACAGTTACATTTGCTGTGTTTCCCTCAATCCTATTACCCCAGCCTGTTTATTCTATTCTCTCTCCTTTCACCTTGTGCCTCTTTAAAAGTGTTTTGTTTCTCACTACTGCTTCCCCAAACCGCCCTCCCTTCTATCATCAACCCCCCCTTATTGTCCCCTTCGCCTCCCACTTTTCTGTAGGCTGAGATAGATTTCTATGCCCAGCTGAGTGTGTATGTTATTGTCTTTGAATCAGTTCTGATGACAGTAAGGTTCACTCACTTGCCCCTCACCTTCCCCATCTTCCTCTCTATTGTAAAGGTGTTGGAGAGGTTTGGGGGAGAGCTCAGGTGAGTGGCTTGGCTCTGCCTCCCAGATCTCATCATCTTAACATTAAATGGCTTTAGACAAGCTCTGCCTGCACCTGGGAGCAGAATTAATAGCAATGGACAACAGTTGCAAAGTACTAAACTTCCGCTTGATGCAAAGAAATCTTCCTTAGGAATGAGGCATTTTGTACCAACATTCCCCCAATCTTGAGCTACCATTTCCCTGTGTGTAAATGCCTTAAGGGCAGAGACTTATTTGCTTTTTTATTTGTAGTTCTAGAACCTAACATCGTTCCTAGAGCATAGTAGACCCTTAATAAGCATTTGGCAATTGATTAGAAACTACGATTAATGCAGCCCACAATTGCATTATTTCTCTTTTTGGCTGCCACATCTTACTACTAAAATCCCCAGATCTTTCTCAAACTGCTATCTAACCATGTCCACTCCAACCCGTCTCTGGGAAATTAATTTTCAATGCCAATTTATTCCTTTTGAATTTATTCAGTTCACACTCAAGCTCAGTGCCCTAACTTGTAAACCTAACAGTATGTTAGCTAACCCTCTCAGCTTTGGCCTGTCTGCAAATTTGATAAACACTCCATCTATTCTTTGATTAGAATCATTGACAAAATTGCTCAACTTCCAGGCACAGATCCCTTGAGCACTCCACTGGAGACCTCCTGCCAAGCTGCTGTTGGCACATTAATGATTTCTCTTTGATTCCAGGCATTCAGGCATTCTTGAATCCATCTAATTGCATTATTGTCTAGTCGACAGCTTTCTAACTTTTTTTTTCTACAAGAAAAATATGAGATGCTTTATCAAAAGCCTGGTGAAAATATTGGTAAGCCACATTTCCAGTCTTCTCTTAACCTATTAGTCTAGCAATCCTAGCAACAAAAGAAAATGAAGTTAGTACAGCATGAGTAGTTCTTGATGGAGTTATGTTGACTCTTTGTAATCACTGCTTCCTTTGCAAGATGTTCATTAACCATCTCCTTAGCATTGCATTTTAAGTACTTAAAGATTTCAATGCTCTGATGGCTTTTGTTGTAAATCACAATTTTATGTCTATATTAGTTACTTAATGTGGTCTTATTTTCATGGATCAAAATGGCTAAGGATTTTTATCCTAAGGAAATGCAGAAGGAAAGAAATAAGTAACCATTCCTCAACTGATAAATGATCAAATGACATGAATAGCAGTTTTCTGAAGAAGAAATCAAAGCTATCAATAGTCACATGAAAAAATGCCCTAAATTGCTATTAATTAGAGAAATGTACATTAAGAGCTCAGGTGAGTGGCTTTGAGATAATATCTCATACCTATCAGAATTGTGAACATGACAGAAAAGGAAAATAACAAATGCTGGAGGGGGTGTAGAAAACATGGGACACGAAAGCATTGTTCATGGAATTGTGAACTGGTTCAATCATTCTGGAGAACAATTTGTAATTATGCCAAAAACCTTTGACAAAACCAGCAATACTACTACTAAGTGTGAATCCCAAGAAGATCAAAGTAAAAGGAAAAATACTTAATTGTACAAATATATTTATTGTAGCTCTTTTTGTATAAAAATATTTATTTATTGCAAAAACTTGGAAATTGAAAGGATGCTAATCAATTATGGAATAGCCAAAAAAGTTGTGTTCTATGATTGTGATGGAATACTATTATGATATAAGAAACTATGAGTAAGATGGTTTCAGAAAAACCTGGGAAGACTTAGATGAACTGATGCCAAATGAGGAGAGAAGAACAAGAAGAACATCATACATGGTAACAGAAATATTGCAACCATGACAAAATGTGAAAGACTTAGTTATTCTGATAATGATCCAAGGTAATTTTGAAGAATCCATGAAGAAAAAATTTTATCTACCTCCAGAGAGAGAACTGATAAACTCTACATGCAGATGAATGCATAATTGTTTCACTTTGTATTTGTTGTTATTTGTGAGTGTATGTGTTTTCTTTTACAACATGGCTAACATGGAAATATTTTTACATGATTTCACATGCATAATTGATATCATATTGATTGCCTTCTCAGGGGCTGGGGAAGGAGTAGGAGGGAGTGAAAACTTGGAACTCAAAATTTTAAAATAATGAATGTTAAAATTTTTGAAATTTTATTTAGAAAATAATGAAATAAATACAAATATATTTTACAAAAGAAAAAAAAACATTGATTAAGTACCCACTATATGCCAGACATTGTACTAAGTGTTTTCACCAATATTATCTAATTTCATCTTCACAGTAACCATTGGGGATAGATGCTATTATTATCTCCATTTTACAGTTGAAGAAATAGAGACAGAGTTTAAAAATGAATTGCCCTGAATAACACAACTCTTCCTTACTCACTTCCTTTCTTCCAACTCAGGTCTTCCTTACTAAAGGCCCAGTGTTCTATCCACTGCATTCCTTAGAGCAAATATCTGCTAACTTTACAACTTTCACTTTCAGATTTTCCTTGCAGGTCAATATAAAGTGTTCTACAAACTCTGTGAATACTTTGCTTCACTGTGTTACAGGTGAAGTGTCTTAGTGTGCTGATTTAAAGAATTTTCTCTTATTGTATCTTTCAGGGTTCTAATTGATTTCCTGTTTCCTGTAAGTCACTGGGTTCACTAGCATTATCAGTAATTCACTGCCATAACATGCTGTGATCCTGATCCCTTCAGAACAACCAAACACGCCAAATTACATCCCTTTTCATGTATTTATTGATTTTCTATACCGAGAGCCCCCAGCTAGTCAGTTCCAATTGGCCAGTTGATTATGGGCCCTGATGCGGTTAATCCATGGTCACTTCCATCTCCCTGTATACCTATAAAATTAGTAAATTGTGGAGAAGGCAGAAAAGCTAGAGATTACCAGTAGACCTCAGTCTCCACCTTGAGCTCCCTGCTGGGAGTATGAAGCCTGGGGGAAAAGGTGTGGATAGAAAAAAATTGCCCAAGTTCAAATATCAGAGGTTTTGGCAATACCCTCCTCCTCCAATGGCTTCCTAGTAATATTTTCTTGCCAGGGCACTTTTTATTTTCCTCCATTGCTTCCTACTTAGGGCAGAGGAAGGAGACTTTATTCCAAGACACAGAAATTTAGAGGCTGAAAAAAGTTAACTTATTTTTTTTTTTGCTTTTTAGAGGGGGGAAGGCAGGACAATTGGGGTTAGGTGACTTGTCCAAGGTCACATGGCTAGAAAGTGTTAAGTGTCTGAGGCTGGATTTGAACTCAGGTCCTCTTGTCTCCAGGACCAGTGCTCTATTCACTATACCACCTAGCTGCCCCTAATTTTTTTTAAATAGCCAATATAGTAATCATTTCACTCTCCCATTAAACTGAATTACTTCTTGAATTATTTCTACATGATGAATTACAAAGGTAAATTGAAGATAGATGCCATATTAGGGTGTGATTATAAGAATTTGGCCCCAAAGCAGAGAGGCTTCTACAGCAGAGAGGTTGAGTGGCATTACTCAGTGGGAATATCATCTGTGTGGAAGGAAGGCTTTATTCATTGCCTGCTATATGCCAGACACTGTGCTAAGTTTTTTACAAATATCTTACTTGATCCTCACAACAACCCTGAGAGGTAGGCGATATTGTTATTATTTGCATTTTATGGTTGAGGGAACTGAGGCAGAGAAAAGTTAGTTAAATGCTTAGTTCAGGGTCAGATAGCTAATAAATATCTGAAGCCAGAACTGAACTCAAATCTTCCTGACTCCAGGTCCAGCACTCTATCCAATATACTGCCTAGCTTCATTTGTCCAATGTCAAATCCTCCTTGTTTATACTCTTTTCCTCAACTCTGTTCTAGTAAATGAAGCCATTTCAAGATGTTGGTAATCTGTCAGGGTAGGCCTCTTTTTGTTTAGGATGCTAGAATCGCAGATTTAGAATGCAAAAGGTTACTTGGTCCAATTCTTCTTCATTTTATGTATGAGAACATTGAGAACCAGAGAGGTGCCATGACTTGCTCAAGGGCACTGTAGCATATAAATTTCCCTAAGACTGGGCAATTTTCAGTATTAGCAAGACCTGTCCTTCTCAAGTTGCTGTGCAGAGCCATTATATCTATGAGAGTGTGAATATTTCTCCATAAATGATCTGAAAAATTTTCAAAAGATGCCTGTGATTCTATTTTTTTGCTTTTTTTTGGAGGGCAATTGGAGTTAAGTGACTTGCCCAAGGTCACACGGCTAGTTTTTGTGTTAAGTGTCTGAGGCTGGATCAGAAGCCAGGTCCTCCTGACTCCAGGGCCGGTGCTCTATTCATTGCATCACCCAGCCTCCCCGATGTCTGTGATTCTTCTGCTCTTGGAAGTATCCTCTAGGAAAATATGTAATGTCTGACATCATGTTACAGATCATTAATTAGCTGATTTAAGATCACAGTCTATCCCATTTTCTGATGATTAGGCTCAGCCAGTCAACAAACATTCATTACACACCTATTAGGTGCTAGGCACTGTGCTAAATGTTGGCACCCCCAAATTAGAAAGCCCTAGCCCTTCTGTTTTAAGTCAATCATGAGAATTGTTATGAAAATGAGTAACAAAAATGCAATGTCAGGTGAGACAGAACATGCCACTGTTTTTAGGCAGAAATGAATTTGTATGGTCAAGTCATAAACCACACACAGTAAATTGGGCTCATAATGCAAGCATCAATAGATCCTTAACTCCAGTGTCATGAACAGTAAAGCCAGAGTAATAGAAAAGGATCGAATGTCCGAGTGAAGATGAAAGGGGTTTTCAATGATTTTAAACATTTCTCTCTTATTTTACACAGGGCTCCTACCAAACTCCATCCTGGTGATGACAGGTCCATGGATAATACTACATAGAGGAGATGATTGATATGGGCTCAGGATGATTACATGGTGAGCTTGGATAAAGCTTGCTATTTGAGGATTTTGTTTGTGGGCACAGAACTAGGAGAAAGAGCTTTACAAGAAACAGTAATTCTAGGATCCATTGGCAAGACCAAGAAATGAATCACAAAAATAATGAGTAAGTTCCCTTTAGAAATGACACCAAAGAAGCAATCATTAACATTCTCAGATTCTGCCTTTGGTCAGAGCCATCATTGGCTTGGGCCTCCATTGACAGTTTCTCACCTAAGAGTGTGTGGTAAGTGGTACAAGAATTATTATTTCCATTTCATAGATGAAGAAACAGAGACTCTGAGAGGTCCGGTGTCATGGCTATCATCACAGAACTAATAAATGCATCTGACTGGGTTCAAACACAAGTTTCCTCACTCCATATTCAGCATTCTTTTCAGCGTGCCACACTGCTTTTGGTAAAAAGGGAAGTTTGGTGGTGGGGGATGTCCTGTTTCTGTGGCATGGCAGAAAGCATCATGTTTCAGCATCATACATTACAGCTAACAGGGGTCTTAGAGATTACCCAGTCCAATCCCTTCATTGCAGATAGGAGGAAATTAAGGCCCAAAGATTTGAAATGATTTGCCCCCAAACAAGTAACAAGGGGGAGAACCAGGATTTGAATCTCCAATTGCTGACTGAATTCAGTACTCTTGCTTCACTAATGTAAGTAAACTGCAAAGTAATCAAGGCCTGACTGAGAGCCTAAGTACTATTATCAGATATCTTGCAGCCTTCTCTCTAACAACCCAAAGATTTGGGACCTCGTTGCAATATCCCAGGGATATGGGCCTGCAAAAAGTTCATGGCACCAACCCCAGCCCATACTTGTAGTAGAACACTTGTTGTGGCTCCAGAATATAGATAATCCCTAATGGATGATCCAGATCCGAAAGATCTGGATCATTTTAGGGGCAGTTCAGGGGCAAAAACTGCAGGGATCATTCACATATCCTAATTTTATGACACCCCAGTGTCTTCAGTTATTTCAAAGGGCTTAGAGAAGTTCTCCAAAATTTCTCAATAAAATTCAAATTTAATGTCAAAATAAATAGGTCATACAACTCTTGGGGAACAAGGAAAAACTTAAGTGTTACAAATTCAGAACCAATAGTGAAGTTGCAGAATTCCATGGTTGTAAGGGACCTCACGATCCATTTAATCAAACCGATATGAGAACAAGAATCCCCTTGACAACACTCCTGACAAGGGTCATCTCACCTTTGCTTAAAGACCTCTAGTGAAGTCAGGAATCAAAAGCTTTCTGAGGTACCTCCCCCAGGACAAGTCTAATACCCCTTTTATGTGATGGTATTTAAAATATTTGAAGATTGTGTATATCCTTTTGATAGGCCAAGTTCCTTAACTCCACAAAAATGATGAGTAACATGAAATTGTGTGGTATTCCAGGACAAGGGTGGGGAACCGGTGGCCCATATGCCATATGTGGCCCTCTAGGTCCTCAAGTGTGACGCTTTGACTAAATCCAAACTTTACAGAACAAATCCCCTTAATAAAAGGATTTGTTCTGTAAAACTTGGACTCAGTCACAAGGTCTCACCTGAGGACCTAGAAAGCCACCTGTGCCCTCAAGGCTGCAGATTCCCTACTTCTGTGACGTAGGAGTACCTAGGAATTCAGTTCAGGACATCCTAGGTCTTTGAAACTGTCCTTTCCAAAGAGGATGGGACCCAAGAAGATTGACTAATTTCCAGGTATGCTTGACCATCAACTAAAAAACACAGTGAGGGTGCAAACATCTATTAGAAGTGGGTTTTGCATTCTTCTGCATGTAGACCTTTATCTCTTAGGAAACTATATGGAGTAGAAGAAATTGAAATCTATCTATCTGTCTGTATATCTATCTCTCTATCTATCTCTCTATCATTGATCCATCTTTCTTTCTCATCCATTTGCATCTCTCTCTCTCTCTCAATGTATTTAACTATTCATCATCTATGAAAGTCAAACAGCCTTGGAGACAGGCAGGCTAGGGTTTAGTTTCTGTCTCTGACAAATACTGGCTATGTGACCTTGGGCAAGTTACTTAGTGTCCCATCTGAGATGATGTATTTCAGAGAAATTGCTAATCTTCACTGGTAGAAGGAATTTCCTCACTGGGAATTCCCTGAACTATTGAAATCATAGTTCTATTAAAAAAAAACAAACCTAAAAATCTATTTATCTATTCACCAGCCCTTTATCTAACATGTTGTTGGGTAGACCATCTAAACAAAAAGATAAATGAATGCTATGTGCATTTTCACTCTTTTCCCAGTTGTCCATCAGTGAGAGTAGTATTTTAGCTAAAATATACTAAACATCACTAAATGATGTTGATGTACCTAGCTGTATATGGATATCATTTCCTTCTTTTCAATTTTCTTTAAAGTAAGACCAAGTGTATAAACTTAAGCATCACCAAATTCGGATTTGGTACTGCATCACTCAACAGGCCTACCTAGGGGAAGCTCACATTTTCCTATGTCCTCCTTCTTTCCCTGCACCTGTACATAGGACCCTGAAGATAAGTTTAAAGAAGGTTCTAGCTTGATATTGAGTTTTAATTGATCCCCTTCCCTTATGGGAAACTATGCTGACTATATGAGCTTTCCTATATCCCTATAATACATAGAGAATAAAATAAATTCATCCAAGGATTGGGCTGGATAGATCCTCAGAGCAAAATACCAGCTAATATTTCACCAAAGCACTATTCTAATACAACCTTGCTTGAGGGAAGCTTTATGCCCTTTGCAGTTCAACAGAAAGATCCCTCTGGAGTAAGGGTCATTCAACATGATCGATGGACACTTTCTGGCATGGATTTCCATTGCTAGGTTACCTCCCAATTTCTACTGCAGTAGGAAAGTGAAAGCTGAAAGATGTATCACTGTTTTTTTTTAAAAAAAAGAACCAATCAAATAATCACAGCTAACAATATTTCATCCCCTAGCTTTCCACTTCCTTCAAGTCAGAGAAACTAAGGTGTTAGGTGTATAAATATTAGGAAGAAGTCGATACCAAACCACAGACTGTGGGGTAGGCAGTCATTTCTTATTACAAATAGTTATCTATGTTATTTCCCTGGGAGATTTCATTGCATAGATCATTCCTAAGGTGAAGGAAAAAAATCTCCAAAACTCCTTCCTCCCTGTCCTGCCTAGCTGGAACATTTCCTTTTTAGTGTGCAAGAGGGAATACAGAAGGGAAAATGACTCCCACATTTTTATAGCAAAAGAGTGGAGGAAATATAATGTTATAAGAAATTGCTGATGACCATAACATAGTATTTATGGTATTTGGTCAACCCCGTATTGGGAAGTCTATGGAACAGTTGGTGTTCTGTACAAACTGTATTGTATGGCACAATAGCACATTAGGATCACCTCAGGACAATCAGCAGTTAGTCTGTGACTCCCTGGAACTCTATTCTTTGATGAAAAGATTCTCAATACCCACAAATCCTGTACTGCACATAACTATCCTTCCAGGAATTTTTCTGTTGGCATGGTAAAGCAACTTGTAGTCAGCTATCTATTTTCCACGTTAACAGAGAGAAGCAAAGGACAAATAACCCCAAATCATGACAATAAGATGATGTGGCCTTTCTTATCCATTTGTCTGGAGAGTGATATATTGGATAGATAGCAGGTCTCTTGGAGTGAGGGAGACAGCTTCAGGTGCAGCCTGACACAAAACTATCTGTGAGACCATGGACAAATCACTTGGCTTCTCAATGCCCTAAGCAATTCTCTAATACTACGAACTATCAAAAAGTTGGCCATCTACATTGGTGAAAGGGTTTGGGGGTTCAAGTGTGGTCTCTAAGACATACTATTTGGGTGATCTTGAGGAAGTCACTTAGGCAGTCTTTGTGTCAAGGGAGGAATTCATTCCTGGATTCAAGTCTGGTCCCTGACTTAATCTTTCATTGCCCCCAGACTACTCCGTAAGTCCATCACAAAGGAATTGTTGACTTCCTGTGGTAGAGGGGTCTTCCACTCAATAAATTACCAAAACAGATGAAATCACATCTCTGGACCAAAAAACTGGAGTTTATTAGGTAAGTATTAAAATTCATTTGCATTTCCTGAGTGTATACTCTCTGGTGGCTAGGAAATAAGGATATCAGTTTGGGATTGAAAGTTTACCACAAGCAATCTCCAAAACAGAATGTCTGCTTCTGTATAGCTTAGAACAGAATACATTTTGAAATGTTCCTGTTTATAATGCCTTCTGCAGGGGTGTTTTTACCATGATCCTGCCTGCTGGCCCTCTGCTTCTTTCACTATAAAATGTATGTGGGCAATGTAGAAGTCATAGCAATAATTTCAATAGGGATAATGAAAAATCCCTTTGGCCACCCCCCACCATCCTCCACTTCTCTATACCCTGTACAGAAAAATCAAAAGCAATAAGTTCAGCTGTGATGGGGCATTCCAAATGGCATGGTTGAATACAAATACCCTCAAAATAAAAAAAAATGATGTCTTTCTCTTTATCTAATCTCTTAAAAACTTTTCTCTCCCAAGTTTTTTTTTCCCCTTTTATTCTCTATATAAATGAATAGTCATATAGGCACTGATATATTTAATGAGTCTTCAACAATGATGCAAAAAGAATACTGGCATGGATCTAGAGAAAGTAGGCATTTTAGTGAAAAGGTGACAGAATAGCGTAACTTAGCACGTGGACCTATCAAGCACTCAATCCTTGATAGTATAAAATAGCCCAATGGCACTTGAGTAAAGGAAAAAAATTCACTTCGGTTCTCTCTCTCTCTCTCTCTCTCTCTCTC